>NW_024065901.1:424350-520034 GCF_011947395.1 Colletotrichum karsti | reverse complement strand
TTGTCCCGTTCCCCCCCCCATTTTTTTTTTTTTTTTTTCCCCCCCCCCCCCCCCCCCCGGGCAACTCTTAGAAACCCACTCCCTGCCCGCTACGTACCTCTAATACGGACGATTATACTTTACAACCCATGCCTGACTATCAGTACCCGTACCTGGTCCGACTTGAGCTGCGCATCCGCTCCCTCATCCGTCGCGGCAAGGCCAGCTGCTATAAGAGAACCGTCTAATCCGGGGTTGACGACAGTCTGTTTCTGGATCGATACATTTGTACCACTGTTAATCCCGACAAGTAAAGCTCAGCTCAAGCTATACCCTGCAATAAGCAACGCAAGCCAAGGCACAACGTCAAACAACTGTGCGCCTCTGACTGGAGACTCCTAGCATCTATCACTCTGGCTGCCGTATCTACGTCGTTGCTGGCCCCAGTTACTACTTATTAGAAGTTGCTGGCCCCTCTCCACCGGTCATCTAGTCCAGATCGGATCAGACCATCAAATTATATATCATCTATCATCCCCCAGCCTTCTCCTCCTTCAAGTCTTCGTCACACTCGCCTCTTTCTCCAAAGATCAACATACACTCGCCATCCTATATATACGCACATCATCCCGTCTTCTCACCTTACAATGCTGTCCATCACACCTCAGGGAGATCACCACAGCCAGTCCCTCTACCTCCCCTTCAGACCGTTGTCTTCCTCGCCTCGCTCCGTCACCGACCTGCCCTTCCTCACCACCCTCGCCAGCAGCATGGGCCACAGCCTCCACCACGCCGGCAACTCCACGGCCTCGACGACAGCATCCATCAAGGACTCGGCCAGTGTAGCCCAGGCCCTCGAGATCGCCCGCGAGAGCCCCGATGGCGCCTCGGACCCGACTGTCAGCAGCATCCTGGAGAGTGCTATCAGCCAGATCTGGTCCAAGGTCACCTCCCAGCCGGAGTCGTACGTCCTGAGCCGTGACGAGTTCGCCGTCTTCAACTACTTCCAGCACCGATTCACCGGCAACAAGGTGGCCATGGCCGCCCGCAAGCGTTACTGGGATAACGCCCGCGCGTGAAGCGCAGATTCCGGATCATGCTAACGAGACAAGTATCACATGGTCTCCGAGCAAGCACCATCCTGCGCGATTCTAGGCGCATTTTCACTATGGGGTCTTACAGGCGTTGAACGGAAAACGGCGGGTGGCAAGGCTATCACGCCGGGAGTAACAACGCCTTGGAGGATCCCAGAACGGCATCTCTTTCGTCTTTTTCTCGGAACGCGCCGCATATCAACCGCCCAAGCATACCCCGTGGATGGATTCAACTAGCGAACCAGGCTCTGGTGGCCATGTGTGGCTAGGAGGAATATCTTGCAGCTTCGGATACGGAGGAGCAAGCCAAGACTCCAGCCAGTGATGGCCGTGGCAGAGCAACAGCAACAGCAACCGTAACTGCAACTGTACCCGACGCCCGCATCGCATGCTGGGCAGTTGGCAGTTGGTGCAGCTGGGCCACGTTGTTTGCCATCCACGGAACAAGCATAGGTTCCTCCGGGCCCCTTGCCTCCTTTGCAGCATTCCGCCATCCGCCATCCGCCCGCCTGTCAGCGTTACCCGATTATCCAGGACCGAAGTCTTGGCTTTTCTCACGCCTCGGTTCTCTTATCCGTCCCATATAATCTTATCAGCCCACCTGCATATCCACCACAGGCATATATCCGAGCTAATACCCGGGACCAATCCACTTATCAGACCGACATCCCTGTTCCGGGGCGTCGCCTATTCGGAAAAGTGGACCCTCGGGTCCGAGCGCGCATTCTCCAAAAAAGAGCCCCCTCACAGCACACCAGTCGACTCCCTCACGCTTTCTCTGCCTGCACCTCACCTCTCTGGCCATCAGTCTGACTCTAGGCCGTCCCCTCCACATCAGCACCATGGCGGACGTCACTGCGCAGATCGCATGCGCAGGGAGGGAACTTTGAAAAAAGTCTCCGGCAGGCATCTCTCGGACTATGTGGATGAATGAAGGGACATGCTCACCTCTTGTCCCGTTCGTGCGACATCATCCGGGAGGTCACTGGACGACAACGACTCGACAGATGCAGGTGGCCTGCTCCCTCGCCTCTGCGTCCTGATGTTTTTGGTAAATGCGGGTGGCCTGTCTGCAGCATGCACCTCGACATTTTGGGCTGCGAAATCGCAACACTTTGTTGAGAGCCGGAGCACAGTGAGCGGGGATGCGCTGCGCCTGTGTTGGGACAACACAGGAAGGCATCCAGGCCACAGGCACAGACGTCGGGCGGCTACTGTGGACGATGACACTCTCTCACGGCTTTGGTGCCATGATGGCACTTTCTCACCGTCACATACGACTTACCGCATGTCTGGGCAGGGCAGTGACACTGCCAGCAGCATCGGCTAGACGTTTGGACGATGGCTAGCACGGCCAGGTGTCTTGTCGTTCGGGATGACGGTTGGTTTCGGATCACTGCTTCACCGATAAGAGGGACAAGCCACTGGCTCCAACTCTAATCGCTTGCACACACCCCCTTTCTCGTCTGTGGCTTGGCAAGCGCTCGAGGCGTTCGCTAAGAAGCTGCCATGACACAGCAGACTGGATGCCATTATTTCATCTCCTGTGCTTGGGAAGGGTCACAGACAGGACTCATTGCGGTTCGTGTCTTGGATCGAGGAACGCGCGGCCAGTCGGGCTAAGATGAATGGATCAGTCGTGTCAGCTTAAGCTTTGGGGTTATTGTTGGAAAACCGATTTTATTGTTGGCCGGAAATATCATGGGCGCGATCTACGAAAGGGAGGCAGGCCAGTGTGATCACTGCATCACTGCACACGTTTTCGAGTTGCTTTTTGGGTTGGGAGGCTTCGGTATCATTTCTTATTCCTTCTTCATGTTACCGCTGCATATACCATGTTACGGCAGCTGGTTGGGTAATGCATTTTCACGGACACACACGCACACCCCAATAGCATGTAGCATCCTGGAAGATAGCGAAAGCATTGGAGAAACATTTGGTTTGAATCATGACTCTTGTTCCATCCACCTGGTGAGGTTCTCGGTGCGCGTGAATTCAGTGCTACTCCGAAAAGGAAGCGGCATCCTGAGGCTCGCTTACACAACCATTTCCACGCTCCGAGGAGAGGGTCCCCTCCGGTTCTGAGGCAAGGCAGACAGCACCAGCGTGGGCGTGGGCGGCCTCAGCTTGGATCTCAAGCTGGCTTTTCCCACCAATTTTAAGGTTATTCGGTGTTTTGTTTGCTTGCATAGCAGGCAAGTGCACGACCTGCAGCTGGTCGCAAATATTGGTGGGAAGCCCAGGTTGTGGTTGGCAAGGGAAACACCTGTAAGAGATGCCGTCCTTCCGCACAGCTTTGTTTTAGAAATCGCTCTTCGCGCGGCTGCACTCTCAGTTCCGTCGCTCGGAGGAAGGGCGACGCGGGCAGGCCATCGTCTAACACCCGACGAAAGTGAGGCAGAGGCAGAGGCAGAGGCAAGGCTAGACGGGCAGCAGCAATCGGGTCCCGATGTAAGTTACCTGAGGTATGGCTGTTCGGTTCCCGTCTGCGTCGCCAGATGCCCCCCAGGACGATGTTTGTTTTCACCTCTCCATTCGCTTCTCTTTCTCCTCTCTCGAATCAGCCTGTCGACCCCGCGAAACAGCCCTGGTTCAAACCATAACTCAATATCCAATTCCACCTTACTTTACTTCTGAAGCCCGTCTTTTTAGTATTCCCATTCCGGGCACTTCGGTGACCAACACGCCTTCACTTCTGCTGGTTCCGCCCATCCTTCCCGCTTCCAGTTCTCCAGGCGGCTGAGACGACGTTTGCCTGTTTCTAATGACCCCGTCACCGCTCCTTCACCCTGACCGGCCAGCATCGTAGCGCACACGTTTTTCTCGCCGGACACCAGTCGCATATACGTCAGTTCTTTTCTACCTTTGACCGGCGCTGTTCGCTTAAGCATCGTCAACCAGATTATTGGAGATTTTGCGGCGTCTACCTCGGCCGCGCGGGGCGACGGACCCCAAAGTTCCTACAGTAGGGTATCAGATTCGGAGAAAGGCTTGACACCTTGTTCCCAAGCAATATCATCCTCCCAATAATCCAGGTTAGTAAAAGACCAGAGCCAGACCTATTGTGGTTCGGCTTCCGCCTCCCCGCTCTCTTGCCCGCCGCCGCCGCCCCAAACCGTTATACTTCCAATAGATGCAGATCCACGTCTTTTATCCCGTCCTTTTTTGTGTGACCAACTGCCCGCGCGCCCCTCACCTCCCCTCCTCTGGCGCATCGCATGGCGTCGCCTAGCAGCTAGTCTAGTCTACCATCTCCGTCCTCCTCCAGCTGCTTGCACTGGCGCCAGGCTTGATGTTTGCTTTGGTGGCGCAAACCAGGTTCTGAATCATTCTGTCCCGTCCCATTCCTGACCGATTGCCTGGGACCCCGTGGCTTTGCTTTATGCGCCGTTTTGCTCACACACCTGTTTGAGGGAGGGCCTGTTTCTTTTGTCACGCGGTTTCTGACACCAACCACTAGACACCAAACCGAGAGACAGGGCAGACAGGCCTTGAAGGCTGCAGTCCGAGGCGTTACGCCCAAAGTCCCAAGGTCCAACGATGGCCCCTAGGACGCTCGCTCGGGCGCTCGCCTTGTGTCTATTTGTTCTCGTTGTAAATCCGGGCTACGTGTCTTGCCGCAATCTCTTGACGGAGACGAGGTTGACGGACGCCGATAGTCCGGTGCCAATAGGCCCTCTGCCACAAGCGGACGAGGCTGCACGGCGGCAGCGGCCACTTGAATGCTTCCAAGCAGCCCAGCCAGTGCTGGGCCCGAAAGGTCCCGTCTACCAAGAAGTACGCCGCAACAATGACAAGCCGTCGGATTCGGGATGCACAGTGCAGTTGATGGATCACTCGTTTGGCAACAGCTTCAACAAGCCCTTCGTTGGTAAGTGCGAGTCTCATGCCCACGTCCCAAGCCCGGGTCTGCGTCCAGGTCTTACGACGGGGCCTCTACCGGCGCCGGTGCTGAGCGTTGTGGGTAAGTCGGAAATAGATGTCCTGACTTGGGTCTGATAGGCGACTACAAGCCTCCCGGCTGTGACTTCAACCGCGTCATTCTGAACTTTACTGCCACTTCTGCAGGCCGCCAGCTGGACCGGCTGGCCTTGATGTATCTCGGAGACACGGAGGTATGGAGAACCTCCACTGCGGAGCCCAGACTGGCACCCGGGATCATCTGGACCTATTGGAAGGACATGACCCCGTACCTCAGCATGTGGAAGTCGAGCCAGAAGGTCATTTTCGACCTCCCCAACCTCATCGGTAAGTGACGAGTACTGCAACTCATTTCCCCGGTAGATGTAGGTGGTATTATTAGTTACTCGTCCCCCTTGTCGGTTTCGGAGATCTCGGGGTGGGGGCCAAAACGGCTAATACCGCCAAGACGACAGATATACGGGGCCATTCAATTGCACCTTGACGGCAACCTTCTTCAAGAGCGACGTGGTGACCGACAACGCACCGCCTGCCGACCAGATTGTCGCCATCTCGTCGAGGAATGCATCGTCCAACACTGGCAGTGCCTGGCAAGTGCCAGAGCGCGAGGCCGTGAGTACGGTCAAATTTCCGCGCAACGCCAATCGAGCAGTCTTCTCCGTCTCGGCCAACGGCCAAGGGACCGAGGAATTCTGGTGGAGCAACGTCCTCCAGAGCGATGCCGCGGCCTTCAATGCCACCGTCGGCATGGCTCCAGCCGGGAGTCCTTGGCGCGAGGTCCAGGTCCTCATCGACGACAAGCTGGCCGGCGTCCAGTGGCCGTTCCCTGTCATCTTCACCGGAGGAGTCGTACCCAGCTTCCACCGGCCCGTCGTCGGGCTTGATGCCTTTGACCTACGGGAGCACGAGATTGACATTTCGCCGTGGTTGCCGGTCCTCAGCGACGGCAACGAGCACACGTTCAAGATCAGGATTGTTGGTCTCGCGAATGATGGTGACCGCACGTCTCTAAACACCACCGTGGGCAATTTCTGGGTGGTCTCTGGCAAGGTCTTTTTGTGGCTTGACGAAGAAGGGTCCGTCACGACCGGACGGCCGCCTACCGTCGACATTTCGGACCCGGACGTCAAGCTCACGGGCCGCACGCTGAAACAGAATTCGACCGGCGCGAACGAGTCTCTGGCGTTCAACCTGGAGGTGACGCGTTCAATCTCTGTCAGGGGCGAGGTCGTCACCAAGAAAGGCACCAAGAACCCCGTGTGGAGCCAGAAGCTGCAGTACAGCAACAACGCTTCCATCAGCGAGTTCGGCCGAAACGGGTTCAACAACTTCATAATCACCGGCACGGACGAACTCAGCGGGCAGGGTTCGTATCGGTCTACGTACTCGTTCCCGCTGATCGTCGACCAAGTGTCGAACATGACAGCAGCCGGCGATCTCAGTCTCTCTGCAACGCTATTTCAAGAGTTGAAGTTGGAGGTCGAAGGCGCCGGGGTGTACCCGACCGGGCTTGAGGTGTACAACAACCCATCGAACCGCAACATGCCGATGCCGGGACAGGGACCGCCGGGCCAGTACAAGATAGCCAAGCTGTCGACGTTCCGCAACGGCACCGCCTCGTTCAACCAGCCGGCGGACATGAAGAACAGTTCGGCGTTTGGCACGATCCGTCAGGTGTTCCGGTTCAGTGGCGGTCGAGGAGACGGCGCACGTGACGTGGAGCTATACTCGCGCAGGGTGCGGGCATCCAACAACACGGTCTTGTCTGATGAAGAAAAGTCTGCCGATGGGACACCGAGGGTAATCTCGTCGGAGAAGGCCAATTAGGATCGACGAGATTGGTTTGAAAGATGTGATGACAAGAAGACGGGCTCAGTTCAGAGGTTTCAGACCCTCCTCATAGAGTCTACGGATGGATACGTGGTCATTGGAATCATGGACAAACTGACGTTGCCGGAGTCCGAGTTGGACCGACCAGCTGGGTTTCGGTTTGTTCACTAGCTGGGGTTTAGACGGGCATAAGAGCGCTATTGAATGGCCCAAGTGCCCTTTTCTGAACCCTTAGCTCGCCATGGGCAAGGCCAAAGGTGAGAGAAAGCGTCTCACCTTGAATTGCTGTTGCACTGGCCAAAATCGGGATTTGCTTTTAGAGTTTCGGGGTTAGAAGTAAGCGGCGAAATGGCCGTCATTAACCCCAGTTTTATATGTCGGAGGAGCCACGGTGCCACGGAGCCACGGAGCCACGGAGCGACGGAGCCATGGCGAAAGAGGCCAGCCGAGAGCAAAGTGCTGCTGTGCCAAAGACAGGGAAGAATTAGGTTAGCACAGCCTACCAAAAGGAATCCTGAGGATTTTTAAGCTTTTATGGCGCGGCTGCCAGGCGTCGCCTCCCCTTTCTTCCCTGGCAGCGATCTACTTCGATCCCGTCACTTACAAGATACGTATTCTGGTTGGTTGTGGGAAGACGAGACTGAGATGAAGAAAGCAAAGAGCTGACCACAAGTGAACCAATACAGAGTCTTGGGAAACTACCGACATTTTCAGACACGATTCTCTCCGTCAGGTTCATTGGTCATGGTTGATTGTGGCACGACACTCACATTGTTCTCGTATGGATCGAGGGTGAGGGTGAAGGGTGAGGCGTGTGGCGTTGCGTGGCCCTGCAAGCACATGCTCGAGGGTCGGACGCACTGCCAAACTCTAATTCTGTTACGGCAAATCACAAATCCCATCCTTCGTTTTCACTTGTCCCTTTTTTTTATTTTCCCGGACGGTCTGCTCCACTGGCATTCCCGTCATTCCCGCCCTTCCCTTCTTCTCGTCCCGATCCCATGCTGTTCACTGTCACAACTCTCCACACTCATCCATGGAAAGGCGGCAAACACCCAGACAGAGACCGTGGGTTGGTTGTCTACGTACCGGGCAGCAGCAGCAACAATACGCGGCCTCTCACCTCTCTCTATCAGCCAGTCCGTAGGTAGGCGGCGCACCAGCCTCCTTTCAGGGCGAAGCTTAACGGGCAATGTGCTCGATCAAGCCTCACCACTTCACATGAAGCCCGGTAGTCTGGGACAGAAGAAACATCACACACGCCCCCTTTTTTTTCCAACATCACGGCAAGACTTTGATCTGTCCATCAAGCAGAGGGGGTCAGGACGGAGAGAACGTGACAGGAAGGAGAGAGAGACACACGAGAGTTAGGGGGTAGCATCTCTCCTCAGAACCACTCACACGTCGATCGTCGATACTATGTGATGACTGCCAAAAAGTCCACACTACCAACCAAGGGAAAACCTTAATTTCTGGCTCTCGACAAGGGAAAGCTCTCAACTCTCACACACACAAAACTCTACGCGGTCGTCAGATGTCCAACCCGTCGCAGATAAGCTTTGGACATGCTATTTTGCCATCTGGCACTGCTTTTTCTCCCGTGTGATCCATCATCCAACTCCCGATGATCACGATCAACCCTCTCTTCACATCGTGCCAACCGATACTACGCTACGGGGCGGCCGCCCCCCTCTGATCTGAGTCTGGAACAGGCGAGGTCGTGTGCGTGTGCGTATCGTATCGTAGGAGCGCAGTTGACGCCGACCCTTACGCGCCGTTGGCTATGTGTTCCCATCTCGCTACTCTGTACAGCAAGTCGTGATGGTTTGTCGTCGTTGTCGTCCTTCCACCGCGACGGACACTCTTGGCGTTTTCGGTCCCTCCTCTTGTCTTTCTCCTTGACCGGTTACGAGTGGCACCAAGAGAAAACCAAGCTTTTCCGATTTTCCCTTCCCCCTGTGCTGTGGTTCCTGTGGTGGTACAGAGATCATCGCAACCGAACTTCACTTGCATCCTGCAGGACCCGAACCACCACCACCACCCCTCGTATATCGTTTGGATCCCGTTAGGGTACTTCATACGGGAACGGGATGGGGATAGGGGTGCCGAATCTGGCAGATGATGAGGCGAACCGGGGCCGGTGATTGGAGGAGTAGGCGGGTTGATGTGAATCCCTCTTCCCCTTTTTTTCTGCTTTGCCTGGCAATACGTGCTTGCTGCGGCGGCGGCAGAAGCAGCAGCAGTGAACCATCGATCCTTCTTGCTTCCTGCCGCCCTGTCTTGGCCAACCTGAAGTACACCGTACACACCCCCTTCAGGGCCGGGCAGGCGGTAGACAAGGCCGCCCAGCCCCTCCTCAGGGGCCGTGAAAAGAAGGTTTAGAGCCGCCGTGGGTGCAGATGCGGGTCGAGGGGGAGGGGTCACGCAACGCGACGCAACGCAACGCACGCCACGGGAACCGCGACAACGCGGAGGCCAGCGGAGTCGAGGGGGCGTGAGATTCTCTACCTGAGAAGAAGGAGGAGGAGATGCAAAAGGGCGACCGGGGTTCGGATTCGATCGATGGGATGGGATGGGGGTGTGATGCCGTGACCTAGAACGGGATACGTGTGTGTACGTTACATTACCCCATCCAGACGTGTACATACACGGGATACAGGGCCGCGGGCAGGCAGGCAGGCAGGCAGGCAGGCAGGCAGGTCAGGGCAGGGCAGGACAAGACATTTTAGCCAAGACAGAAAGACGATGAGGACCAAGGGCTGGGTAAGGCAAGGTCAAAGGTAATAAGCGAAGGTGGTGTGGTATGAAGCCCGTTGGGTGTTTGATAGTGGTATATGCCTACTGCAGTAGTGCTCTGGCGGCTTCTCTCACCCACCACCCGCCGAGCTTTCTTCTTCTTCACAACTGCAGAAAGAGTTTCACGTTTCGTGTTTTCTAGAAGGTTTCCCCGGAACGGACTTCAGAGCTTGGGGGAGGGGGGGATATTGGGGGGGAACCGGGTTTCGACGCCGGGTTAGGCCAAGCTGGCCATGTGCCATCGCCGTCCTTCCCCCCACCATCATCCCCCCCCCCCCCTTCTTCCTGGTGGTTGTTATTGTTCTGTTCGCGTTCTCCTCGTCGGTGTACATAGTAAGCGCTGAAGCAACAAAGCTTCTGTTGGTTCGTCAGGGCCCGCCGCGCGGAAATACTGTCGCGCGGTGTGTGTCTGTCAGACCGACACACGACGGGACCCGAATACACGGCAACACGGCTCGCTCAGGGGCGCGCTCGGAGGTGCCTTTTACCTTTTTACCTTCAGCCGGGTTCGATTTCGACCTCGAAAGCTGCGGTGAGGACGCAGCAGCAGCTGTTGCTGTTGCTGCTGCTGTTGCTGCGCGGTAGACCCGGCCGGGTCCAGCCACATATCTTCTTCGTCCCCAAAATAAGAGGGGCGTGGCTGTATCTAGGTGTCAACTCTGCAGCGTGCGTGTGCCGTAGTCCGGAAAAGCTGCGGTATGCGATGCGGATGCGATGGCATTCAGGCCGTTGCGTTAGGGGACCTCTGGCGCAGAACTTGCCAAGACAGAAAGAAAGAAGGCCAGTGAAGTTTCTCGGGACCGAGAACGGCAAACACATATACCATGTAGTAGTAGCTTCTCAGCACGGCACCTGCGAGAGAAGACCACTATGGTAGGGAAATCCCAAGAAACCGGGGCTGGGGTAAAGGACGGCGCCGCCAGATGATGGTCTGACGCTGGCTCGAGTGTGTTGATGTTGGGACTGAAGGACTGGTCTGAACCTTGTTAATGGAAATGGGTGGAAAGCTATACTCGTATTAGCCAACTGCGTTAGACCGCCGCCCCCAAACCCAAGCGCCGGCGTCAAGAAGGACGTGGCTTTCCTGGGCCTCTGCGTAGTGCGGATTGTGTCATCCACGCCGACGACAACGGGCGAGACGACGAGTGTCGAAAGCCACGAGTTTTGTTTTGATATCGCCTGTTCGTCAGGCGCTCCAATACACCATCTCGGTTCGGAGAGATTCTGGTGATTGCACCTGACGGGGCCGGAATACACAACAAGCATGGGTGAGGATTTAGAGTTTGGTGTTGTCTTGGTGTAATATGCCACGGGCTGTTGTCGGGTGCGTGGTTGCTGTCCTGGTGGTGGTGGTCTAATGTTTCGCGGCATGCCCATGGTAGGGCCTAGATGAAGGTCTACGGACGGACTTCGCCCAGTATCATACATTTCTCTGCTTTGCTATTTGGCTGCTCCCGCGATTACGTCCCTGCCCTGCGTCCTGCCCGATGAAAAGGTCCGCATTTAGTCCATGTTTGGATATGTGACGTACATGTAGTAAGTAGTAGTAGTCATCGGCTCGAGAGCCGGGGTAGGGCAGGGCGAAGCGGGCGCACGCCTCTGGCAAGGCAGAGCGGGCGTCGCGATGCATGACATATGCCGATGACATGTTCATCCCGTCCGGGCGGCAACCGTCAGAGCTTTCTTTCGAATCTCGAAGTCAGTTTTTTCCCTCGATTTGGAGAGAGTCTTTTATTTTTAACCTTTGCTTGATTTGAGAAAAAAAATAGGGGTATCATATCCGTCCGTGTTGTGAGCCTCGGTCTGGTTTATGCTTTCTCTTCATCTCGAACAAACATATGATGAATGACAAAAAAGAAAGAAGGAACGAGTTTTGCCTGTGCCAAAGTTGACTTTTACTGAAGTGATTTGAGGAGAGAAAGACTTTTCGTGATGGGAGCCGTGCCAGCGGGCTTTGCGCAGGGGGAAGCAAAAAAGCTGGGACGCGTGGTGAGATGCTATTCGAGAGGTTGGAGGATACCACGTCCGTTTTGCCCAAGTCTGCTGCAGTAGGCAGAACCTTATGACAATGGCTTGTCTCTCCGGTAGCAGGACATCACCAAAAACCTTCTTTTCTGATGTTCTTGTCGTGGTGGTGCATTTCTGTACTGTCTCTGCCCGCGCCACACCCCACAACTCACTCCCCTACTTCGACCGTGCCCAGCCTCGGACTTGGAGAGTTGGAGAAGCAAGTTGGGGAAAGGGAGTGAACGAAGTGAAGCGTGAGGGGAAGAATGGTGAAGATGGGCATGGGCGTGGGCGTTTTGGTCGTCCCTTTGGGTGCTGCACCACGAGAGTCTAGCTAGCGTCTCGATAGTGTACATGCGAGAGAAGTACCGAGGCGTGCGGTCTGAGAAAAGGGGCCTGATCAGAGAGAGGGAGAGAGAAGTCGACGCTGATACCGCTTTGCTGCCGCTGCGCCGTTGGACCAAACCATTGCTCCCCTCGAGGTGCGTGAAGGTGCAGGCCCATTAACCACGCTAGTTTTGTCATTCATTAGGAAGCCAAGATGACGAGGGTTGGAGTTTTGTCGGAGTATATTCCGATTGTCAAGCTTGTTGGAGAGTAGAGTTATCGAGGGGGAGGGGGCGTGCCACACAGCATGTCCATCCTCCTCGGAATCCACCGCCGAGGTGAACTGAACTATAATTTTCTGCTTGGCTTGTAGTCAGAGATCGATAATCAGACAAACGAACGCACTGCCAGGGCCAAACATAAGTGAGATTGCGACGTGTGAAAGGCAGTTGTGAGTCTTGAAAGTGTCAAACTCTCTTTTCGCCACCGCCACGGTAATAATCGTCGTCACCCCCTTTTCTTTTCCCCTGCTTCTTCAGGTCGCGTTTCGAGGCGTGGATGGTGTGGGATGAACCAAAACTCTATTGAAGGCAAGCTTGCAGAGAGAGAGAGAGAACTCAAACCCGCAGGTTGTGTGGTTCGAACATGAATCCCGTGAAAGCGCGAGCGAGCGAAGTTGACGTCCAGGCAGGTGAAAGGCAGGATATGACGGACCAAGACGCGAGACGTACAGAGCACGTTTCGTCGGGGTTGTCAGTTGGTCCCCTGGGCCTTGTCCTGATCTTCGGTGACTTGCATCTGGAATCTGGTTCCCTTTTTTTTGGTCCCAGGCTCATCCCTTCTTGGTCTTGACATCGTGGGGTTGTCGGAAGGTGTTGGGGCGTAGAGTCGGGACCGCAGCTGATGACGGCTGGATTTCCTGATCTGGATATACGAATGGAACAGACCCGCGATCGCAACACGCGGCGCAAGACGTGTTACGCGTATCGTGAACTTTTTGTCAGCATCACTAAGACTGAGAGAGCGGCGCCTTGACCAGTTGGTCATCGGACCAAGAAGGTTTGAAGAAAGGTTTTCCCTCCAAGCGCTTCGTGCGAAGGCGAAGCTGCGACAAGCGCCCACATGCCGCGTCTGGTTTCTTTTATGGTCAGTGAGTTCGGCAGATGTGGACTGGAGGACCTTTGGATCAAGGGGGAACGGGATCCCATCTCGTCGTCAACACACGGGCGGCGGGACTGGAGGGCCGGGTTTTCCGGAGACTTTTGTCCGTGCCGACAGTCAGTGTGCCCCGCTTTAGGCCCGAACGTCCGGGATGTGGTTCGGAGCGGCAGAGGCGTACGTAATCAGGTCTGCCGCGCGTAGCTGGTCTCGTCTGGAGTCCCGTACCGAGCCCTTGAGTGTATCGTCTGATGTGGTCCGAGACGTCCCAAGATCCGAGCCCGTGGCGGGGTTTAGCCGTGGCGGGCCCTGGGCAGAGAGCTGATGACTGTCATCGTTCGTTGAAACTGACACTACACCTTTCAGGGTCCAATGCCGCTGCCTGTCTCCCTGTCTTTGCGTTATTTGACTTCTCGGTCTCACCACGCCGACGGAGCTGGCTTCTGCTTCGAGCTATGGATGAGGTCTCGACCTCTGTTCTCGTCTCGAACTTGGGAAGGGCCCAAAGATTATACTTCATTCTTTTCTTGGCACTCGTTTCCATGAGGCTCTGCGCCAACACGCCCTAGGGGTTGGTAAATGGCCGAGGTGTGCGATATGAGGCGTACGGGTATGATTTCTTCCCGTACACACACCACGGAGATGGCTTCCAGGACAGGCCAAAAGCGTCGCCGCCTTTGCACGTCAGACCCAGATTTTATAGTTTGCGCCTTCCGGACTCTCGATATCTTGAGGCTCTGCGGTGCCGTGCTGTCCGGAGCTTGATGGAGTCGGGGGCATGATGATCTCCGAAGAGCAGAGTTCCAGGTGTCGCCGGAGTCGCGCCGCGTTCTACGATAATAATGCTTGCTTGCTTTGAGCCTACCGCACTAATTCGCTGACGAAATCACGCCTAATATACCGTACCCCTTCGTTTCGAGTTCAATCCGCTGTCATGTAGATCTTGACCCAGCGGTCGGGAAACACACGATGCAACCCATCGTCTCAGCCCAGTCGATATCCCGAGGCCACGCCCTTCCGCTGGGTCTTGCCCAAGAACACCACACCCATTCATCTCCTGCGCCCCCAAACTCCCATGTTCGCATAACCTAACGCTGTGACGTGGCAAACCCATCAGCTCTCCCTCCCATGTCTATGGTCGAGCCAACCGTTTTCGAAATATTTGCAGTACTCTCCGTTCCTCGGAAACGGAGATGAAAGAGACGGCTTGAAGAACGGAACGCGCGGGACATATCATCAGTCCGCTTCGGCTAGTTGCATAATCAACCTCGCTGCCATGTCCAAGAACGGGAAAGGACTTGTGACATCCTTCTCCTCGAGAAGCCTCTTGTCAGCCGTCTCGTATCCCGAGCACTTGAAGTCTACGAGGTAGACCCCGTGCTCCATTTCGTAGATCTGGATGTCCATGTGCAGAGCCACGAAGTCTCGCTTGACGTTGTCGTCCGCGACAACATGGTAGCTGTCGGGCGTTCTGGTTCCCACGGTAGGAGTCGATGAGCTCTTGTGCAACGCTGCAGATCACTTAGTAACATATTCTAGGCCACGGGCATTTCGCAACTTACTCTGTGTCTCCCATCGGACCTTGATATGCCACGGGTCGGCCGGAAGCTTGTATCTCTTCAAGGGGTCAATACTGGTCGTGGAGTCATTGCCCCCTTGTGAGGTGTAGTCTTCAACAAAGCTGCCGTCGTTGCTGGGCTGATCCGTTTCTGAGCCGTGTATCTTTTCGTAATCCTCATCTGGTACGTAGGTTGCCCCGAGCTTATTGAGCGCTTTGTGGATGCACAACAAGGCTTCCCATGGCGCATTACGCGACCGGATACCGAACTGCCACCTTACCGGCTTTGTCTTCTTGGCTGTAGTCACCGGCGTCATACCCTGTGGCCTTGTCTTGGAGTCGTCGAGGCGGACTTGACTGCGAGAATGTGGCTTAAGACGACGAGCAGTCTCCTCTCTTTCGGCATCTGTACGAGATAGCGACGGCTCGTCCACCACAATCGTGGGGGTCGGGTGATCTTCGATACCTGCTTTTTCACGCTCCACGTACTCCTTATGGTAGGCTGGTAAACTGCTAGGCAGGATACCAATTTTGCTGATGTATGGCCGTTGTGTGCTGCTCACAGCAGATGCTCCTGACCTAATAGACGAGGCACTCGGAAGGGGACTATTTGAGTCTTGGTCGACCGAGAGTGAAGCCATAGCCTCTGTGGAAGGGTTTAGACCAGAGCATGTATGACGTGTTGGAAACGACTCACCATTTACTTGCATCAGCTTGTTCTCGCGAACAATCATGTAGGCATCCTTGATTGCTGAAGGCTCCGCCGCCTGCAGAGCCTCTTCGACGTCCTTCTTTCCGTATCCCATGGTCTTGCTGATCTTCTCCGTGACCTCGTTGTGAAGCTTCTCCTGGACTTTGGTAGGAGCATTGGGGGCGATGTCGCTCTTCTGAATGGCCTTATTAGGGTCCACGCCCGTGTTGTAGAACTCCTCGACAGGCGGTGCCAGGTACGGCGGCAGATCAGCCATGAACCAAGGATCTTGTCGGATGTCCTCGATTGTGGCACGTTGCACGGGGTTTACGACTAGCATCTTCTTGATGAGATTTGCCGCGCCGGCATTCATCCACTGCGGGATACTGTAGGTGCCGCGGGCAATCTTTGCGAAAAGGCTGGGGATGTGCTCGTCGTCGAACGGTAACCTCCCCACCAGCAGGACGTAGAGAATCACACCACAACTCCACACGTCTACTTCAGGACCAGCGTAAAGCTTTCCACCAATAACTTCAGGAGCAGCATAGTTTGGACTTCCACAACTCGTCTTGAGGAAGTTTCCGTCTGTCATAATGTTACTCAGACCAAAGTCGGCAATTTTGACGTTGAGGTTGTCGTCGAGTAGCAGGTTCTCGGGTTTCAGATCTCGGTGCACGATCTTGTGCCTGTGGCAGTACTCGACGGCGCAGAGCATCTGCTGGAAGAATCTACGTGCCTCGGGCTCCTTCATACGGCCGTTCTGCACAATGTAGTCGAAGAGTTCGCCGCCGGCATATTCGAGGACCATGATGATCTCATTTGGTGTCTTGATAACGGTGTACCTGGAAGAATGCGGGTCAGTAAGGGTGATGTGGGAGCAAGTGCGAGGGGTCGGGCATGTGACAGCAACATACAACTTGATAATGTGAGGATGTCGCAAAAGCTGAAGATACTCGATTTCGCGCTCGACGCGACCGGCCATATCGCGGCTGATGAGCTTCTTTCTGGCGATGATCTTGAGAGCGACTTGCTGGCCGGTGCCGTTATGAATGGCCAGCTTCACCTTTCCGAAGGAGCCCTCGCCAAGGGTCTTGAGGACCTTGTATGCGCCGATGCGCTGCTCCGTCTTGATCTTGTCCCGCAGCGGAGCGGTGGTATCGGGAGGAGGAGCCATGTTGGCGGGAGGTTGAAGATGGTCACCGGCGACAGCGGCGGCGGCATCGGCAGCGGCAGCACCGTGCTGCTGTGAGCGTCGACGGATCTGGGAGGGCGAGAGACTGATATGGAGCTCCTCCTCGTCGAAGCCGGAAGCCATATTGTCGGTCGGGGGGGAGGGGGGGCCTCAGGTCGGTTTTGTTAAATGGGCTGTGGCCAGAGCAAGCCTTGGACTTGGACCACACAAGTGGGCATGACGAAGTTGGATTGTGGAGGGGAACATTGGAGGGTGGAGGGCTGCCAAGAAGCTCCCTGGTTCGTGCCAGTGCCAGCTGGAGACCGTTTTTTTTTTTTTCTTTCTTCGGGCCCCTTCCTGGCACCTGAGCAGCCAGCTGCCCCGGGCAAGTTGCCCGCCTATTGCAGTGGGGAGGTGAGCCGGTCTGTGCATTTGCGCTGCCGTTTTGGGCTGTTTTTGGGGGGAGAATGGAGGGGCTGCTCCCACTGTTTACAGGGCACTTCAGAGCTCTCAGTGGCTAGTCATGTCATCCACAGCGGCAGAGTGCGCTGTAATTGGTGGGACCATTGTTGCGGTTTGAGTCCAGGTCGGGTCCTAACAGGGCACCATGGAATCGGGGCGAATCGGTCAGCTTTCTATTGGACCACGCCAGTTTTTGCACTGAAAGCTGCAGCTCCCGTCCGAATCATGACCCGATGCCATCTCATGTTGGGCTCAGCACGGGACGTTGAAGATTGTCAAACCCAAAGGTTAAGGTCAAATGTAATGGCCATGTCACATTCACAATCCAGTTTGCTTCAGGCTGCGGTGAGAAACTCTGGTTGATAACTGACAGATCACAATCCATGCTGAGTGAGCCGACACGCCCTCAATGCCTGGACAGTCAGAGGTGCTGGCACGCCGCAACAGGACGTCTCATGATCGCCGAGTGGTTGTCTTGCATGTGAGAAGAGATATCCTCCCCTACCTATCCGTATCTAGGTAGTTAATAGGGATCATGATACCCCGGCAGAGGACAAGGATGGACGTCTTTTCGATATCTATCCGTATTCGTTCTTACACTTATCCTCGTGCCCTTCATCGAGATGACACATACCTGACGACTATTGCAAGTGTCGACCTTTCACACCAAACGACGTAGCCGACAGTTACAGCCGTAAAGTCTCATTGGCTTCCTTTCTCCTACAGAACAGCCGATGGAGTATCCGTTGCGACCCTTCGAGACTCCAGCGCCCTTGGCCGACGGAAATCCCCAGTTCTCTTGACTCGAGAAAACAGAGCCCAACGATCGCCGCCCTCCTGCATGTCATCTCGATGACGGCGCTGGATTTCAAGAGGCTTTAGTGTCTCCTGCACCGGCTAAATAGCCCTGGACATTCCTATGACAACCCCATGCCAAAGAAGGTCCGATAACGCCAACCTCATCCAAATCGTCAAACTGTGAAGACGTTGTTTTACACTACAATCTTCGCGAGGATACATACACCGTCCAGGATCATTTCGCTAAAGCTGTAGGCGTTTCCAAACCGAGAAATTCAACCGGCGGTCTGGAGAATGCGCCTATGCCCACTTCTGTTTGAGCTCCTTTCGTCCACGTACAGCGGGAGTTGAATACGGGGTTGTGGGGTGGAATTTGTGTCTGCAGGACAGAAGAATCTGCAGCGACTCCAGTCCCGAGGTTATGAGGTGACTGAGGGTAACTCACGATCCCCCTCCGGGTGCTTGTTCCTTGCTCCAAAAGCGAACCAAGTGGAGGTAGGTGGATTCTCCAAATCCGCGGCGCCTTTTGCCCAACCCCTTCGCCCAAGGTTGCAATCAATTCCCAAGAATAGCACGATCCGGCGAAAAGGATGGAATACTCGTGTTTCGATCGATCATGAGCGACGCTGTTGTCATGGGTGGCCAGTCATACAGGTGTGAAGTGCGCATTAGCTGAAATTACATGTTTGAACAGTCATGTACAAAGCCAAAACGGTCAAGTGGCCGCATGGCCTATCAGGTCAAGCAAGCACGTCTTATCTTGACTTGTCCTTCTGGTCCTCTGACCGAAGCCTCTCTTTCAGCTTCTCTGTCAGGAAGGGGCTGAGTCCGAGACTGCAGGTTTTGGATTAGTTCGCCTCAACTTCGCTCGAGAAGAGTGTGAACTTACATTCCCTCATTGGTAATGATCCGATATGTGCCGCTAGGCTCGAGTTTTCCAATGATATTACCGCTCTGATCAACCTCGACGCTGCCCAAGATGTCTTCGGGCCAGGCAATGCGGCCAAAGTCCGGAGGGTTCCTTGAGTCGCTTAAATGGACATAACCACCGTGGCCGCCTCCCCCGGCGCCGCCCTGTCCGCTTGCGCCTCCGGCACCGCTTCCTCCGGCGCCACCGCCGCCGCCGGTCTTGCGTGACGAGCCTCTCTTGTTCTTTTGGACGAAGAAGGCGCCTCCAGAACCGAGATTAGCTCCGCCAGGACCAGCGAAGGCTGCGGCCTGCGAAAGAAGGTCCTTGTCCTTGTGCGCATGCTCCGCGAGGACTTCGTAGAGGATCTTGGTGAATGTTTGGTTCTCGATGAAAGACTGCGGCGTCGGGGGATCCTTCGTGGAGAAGCCAATGGCTATTCTCTGGTTGGGCGGCTCATCTTCGAGGTAGGACAGAAGGAAGGAAGCTCGTGATGCATCGGCAGGGAACACTTTCTGTTGCTTCAATTAATCTACTGTTGCAAGGGCTGGGCCTTAAAACAATTACTTACAATTGACGGGTTGGATGATAAGCTGGATACGGAGCGAATAAACGCACTCCTGTATTTTGGGAGGAAACGTGCTGCTGGCGCCAACATCTTGAACAACTGCCCTGTGGTGCAGGATAAACAATTGAAGCTTTTTTGTCTGAGTGACAGCTCCCGCTCTTCCACCCAATAATGACGGCATGTCAGAGCGCAAGACGCGGGCCCGGAGGGGAGCTACAGCCACAGAGCAGCGCGCCAGCCACTAGACCCCGGTTGCCCCGCTTAGTTCCACCTCATTTATTGCCAGGGTCAGCGGTGTGGCACGGGCACGGCAGAACGCGCTCTACCGCCGGACACGCGCTGCAAAGACGCGTCTCAATTAAACATTCCCGGCGCAAACTGGACGAGCAAGAACCCCGCGATTGAGTACCACCGGCGATTCAATTGACTACATCACGAGAATTCGCTCCAATCCTCGTAGCCCAAAAAATCAGAAACCACAAGAGCTTTGTCACAATGGATCTTCCGCCATCGATATCGCCGAAGCGCAAACAGGTGCCCATGGCCAACATCTTCAACACCAAGACGCCTGCCCATCCTTCATCCTCTACCGCGATACCCTCTTCCTCACCCGCGTTCGGCACTCCAGTGCACCCTCTGAAGCCCTTCAAGGTATCGGCACCAACAAAACACGCGATACTTCCCATCATCCTACCGCCAGCGACCCTCAGACCTCTAGCCTTCCGTACATTTACAAAGAAGCACAGCTTGACCCTGACGTCGACCGCCCTACAAGAACTCGCCACATTCATAGGTCGTCACTGCGGCTCAGCATGGCGGGAAGAGGGTCTGGCGGAAAAGGTTCTGGAGGAGGTGGCGAAGTCGTGGAAGAACCGAAATGGCGGCGTCATTGTCGACGGCACGAGCACCGAGCTCAAAGATATCCTGAAGACACTGGAGGGGAACATGAGTGGAGGCAAAATTGTCACCGGCGCAAAAGGCCTGAGCCGGCAGAATAGTCTTCTGCTCGAGCCGGGTCAGGATACAGAGTTCTCGAGCACGAGACTTGGCATTCGACCTGCGCAGTCTGCTCTAGCGCGAGAAGACAGTCAACAGAGCCTAGGCATGTCGAATCTCGGTGTTGAGGAAGACGATGATGACGAGAACGTCAGAGATGCGAGGAAATGGCTGAAGGTCATTGATGCCTACGAGCAACCTCGGTTCTCCTATAACGTGGCCAAGAAGCATTTCGAAAGGTAAGAAGATGTAAGACTGCGGCGGGGTTCATTCGACTGACTGAGATTACAGGGAAACTGCAAAACCGTCACTATTACCCCCAGCATTGCACAAGACCACTCTCTTCCGAAACAGATACAATGTCATACACCAAAGACTACTCAGAAATGAATCATTCCAGACGTCAGCCGTTGCGAGCGCAAGAGCTCCCTCACTCAAACGATCGTTGTCGAACCAACAGAACCACAAAATCACCCCTATCGCGAATATGCTGGGTCGTCATGGCAGTCATCACATGCTTCTTGGCATGCTGAACATACTGCCTGCTGGCGGTCTTGCTATCAGTGATCTGACTGCTACCATCGCCCTAGATCTGTCGCAAGCGGTTGCCATCCCCGAGGACTCGGCATGGTTTACCCCCGGCATGATTGTTCTGGTAGACGGTGTCTACGAAGAGGAAGAGGAATCCGTCGGCAAGGGCCTGAGCGGAGCCAGCGGTGTTGGTGGAACATTGGGAGGCAGATTCCAAGGCTTCTTCATCGGCCAGCCCCCGTGTGAAAAGAGAAAGGCGACGTTGGGCGTTAGTGGACCAGACGGCGGTCAAAGCCACACCATAGGAGGTGGATTCGGCTGGATCGATTTTCTGGGAGTTGGCAGCGAGCGCGCAGTGGGATCACGCATGAGGAAACTCGAGCAGCGTCTGCTTCCAAGGCATTCTGCCGATGAAGTCCCTAGCCGGGGGCGGATGGTCATCCTCGGCGAAATGAATCTTGATCAACCACGTACCCTGCAAGCGATGCGCAAGATACTGGCTCTCTACGCTGCCGAGCCAGAAGGCTCGAGCCCGATGACATTTGTCGTTACGGGTAACTTCACGCAACATGCCGTCCTCGCCAGGGGTGGCAGTGGCGGCAGTATAGAATACAAGGAATACTTCGACGCCTTGGCTTCGGCACTGTCTGACTTCCCAACCCTCCTCCAGTCTTCAACTTTCGTCTTCGTCCCCGGAGACAACGACGGCTGGGTTTCCTCCTTCACCGCGGGCGCCGCGACGCCGTTGCCGAGGAAAGCCGCCCCAGATGTTTTCACGTCTCGCATCCGGCGCGTATTCGCCGCAGCAAACGCCGAGCTCGGTACAAAGGGCGACGGAGAGGCAATCTGGACTTCCAACCCAAGTCGTCTGACCCTCTTTGGTCCCAACCACGAAGTCGTCGTTTTCCGTGACGATATTTCTGCTCGCTTCCGCCGCACGGCCGTTCGTCTCAAGACCTCAAAACAAGACCGAGAGGCGGGAGAAGAAGGGGACGAGGAAACCCCGGGAAACGGAGACGTGGCGATGGGGGGCAGCGACCCCGCAGAGGACGCGGACGGCGCCATGGACGTCGACATCCCGAGCGAGAAGCCGGCCGTGAAGGAGGTCAAGTCGGGCGTCCCGCAAGACATCCACACGGCACGGAAGCTCGTCAAGACCATACTGGACCAGGGCTACCTCGCGCCTTTCCGCCAGGTCATCCGCCCGGTGCACTGGGACTACGCCACGGCCCTGCACCTGTACCCCCTGCCGACGTCCATGATCCTCGTCGACACCACGGCGCCGCCCTTCTGCGTCACGTACGAGGGCTGTCACGTCATGAACCCCGGCAGCATCCTCGTTCCCGGCCGGACGCGCGTGGGCCGGTGGGTAGAGTACGAGATCGGCAAGGTCGGGAAGCTGAGGGAGACCACTTTCTGATTGGGTCTACGGAGGGATGTTTGAGTTTACACGGGCAGATAGAAGGCCTTTTTTTTTTAGCATGGATCCGGCGTCGTAGGATATAGTAATGACTGACGCACTTACACGGGGTGGCAAGGTCTCCCAATGATACCTATCAGCACAGAAACATTTACCTGCTATCGACCTTGGTGATACGAACTTGGGAAAGAATATTCCATATTCATGAGTTTTATTCTTTTCAGATAAGCATTTTCGCGGAAAGTTGACGAGAGACCCCAAAGGCAAGAGTGGCGAGAAGAAGGCAGGTAGGACTCCAATCATATTATTAAAAGAATAAATCATCTTTCATCAGAAGCAAAATTCTATATACAAAAATGTTCAAGTCTGGTGAGTCTATGGGCGTGAAGAAGATTTGTGACAAAAGGAACCAGATGGACCTCCGGTTTGTCGAGCCATCCAAGTTATCAGACATCTATCGTTTCCTCCAACCTTTTTTTCTCAAATGCGTGTTCTCGTCTCTTTACAGGACGAGGACGGCAAAAGCGCCGACGGCCATGAGGGCGAAGCTGGCTCCCGCCTGAACGGCGCCGTTGCTGATAATGACGGGGTTCGTCGTCGAAGGACAGCTCGCGCCGGAGCAAGCGGTCGTGGAGGCGCCGAGGGCGGTGCCGACGGGCTTGGAGCTGGTGAGGGTGGACGGCTTGGTGGCGGCCGTGGTGGAGTTGCCGAAGCCGGTGCTGTTGTTCCCGCTGCCGCCGCCGCCGTTGTCGTAGTTCTTGTCCGCGTCGCTGCCGCCGGTGGTCTTGGCCGGGCCGGCGCTGACGGTGACGACCTTGGTCTTGGTCACCTTGGTGACTGGCGTGGTGGCCGGGACGCCCGGGGTGGTGACCTTCGTGATGGTCTTGGTTGTGACGCTGCCGATGGGGCAGTTGGTGACGGAGGCGGGACACTTCGTGATGGTGTAGGTCTTAGTGAAGACGGTGGTCGAGGGCTCGTTGTCGTTGTTGCCGTCAACGGGGTTGGTGGGTGTCGGGTTGGGTGCGGGAGTGATAACCTTTGTCGTGACCTTCGTGGTGACGCTGCCGATGGGGCAGTTGGGGACGGAGGCAGGGCACTTGGTGATCGTGTAGGTCTTTGTCAGGACGGTGGTTTGGACGTTCGGAGGAGTGGTCTCGTTAGGGTTGGTAGCTGGCTTCGTGATGTTGTCCTCGACCTTGGTCGAGACCTTGTCGTTGCCCGCGGTGGACGGAGTCGTAGTGGGAGTGACAGGGCAGACGGTGGTTGAGATCGCGATGGTTCTAGTTACTACGGCGCCGACGGGACAGTTTGTGACGAAGGGGGGGCAGGCGGTAACGGTAGAGACCTGAGTAGTGTAAACGGTCGAGGTGGTTAACTCAGCAGCGGTGGAAGGAGAGACGACAGGGGTGGAGGAGATGACGGTTGTCTGGTTCCAGTTGTTGGTGATGGTGGTGAAGCCGGTGGCGGTCGCAGAGACGGGGCCAGTGGCCAGGTCCGTGACGGATCCGGTGGCTGAGGCCGCGGCGGAGGAAGAGGATGCAGAGGAAGAGACGAAGACGGAGGAGGAAGCGGACGCGGAATCGGAGGAGGTAGAAGAAGTGAAGGCGGATCCCGAAGTACTGATGGCCCCCGAAGCCGATCCGGAGTTTTCAGTAGCAGAAGCGCTGGCGCTGGCGGAGCCTGAAGCCGTGGCCGAGGCACTGTTCGAAGCAGAGATCTGAATCGAAGTAGAACCAGAGGTAGATGTGGATTGAGAGTCGCTGGCAGAAGCAGACTGGCTCTCAGAGAAGCTGACAGAGGCAGATTGAGATGCCGAGGTGCTGACAATTGCAGAACTAGTAGATGTAGTTGCAGAAGCTGGCTGAGAGGCAGAGTCTTGGGAGATAGATGCGCTGGCAGAGGCTGAGAGAGAAGTCGAGGCGCTTGCCGAGGTCGACGTGGATGCAGAGGCGGTGGACGTCGTAGACTCAGAGGCGGTTGACGTGGACGCAGAAGCAGTCGACGTGGACGTAGACGTGAGGGAAGTAGACGTAGATGTGAGGGTAGTCGTGGACGTAGAGACGGTGGACGTGGAGAGCGTGGACGTGGAGAGCGTGGATGTTGTGGACGTCGACGTAGATCTGGTCGACGAAGACGTAGATGCGGTGGACGTAGACGCAGAAGTGGTGGATGAAACCGGGCTCCCCTCCTTGAAAATGCGGATGTCCTTGATCTTGAAGTAGGTCTCGCTGAAGTCTTTCGGGTTCGCAGCGACGTAGGCAGAGCATTGGGAGTAACCGGTGGACTTGGCACAGCCACTGTTCCAGACGCCGTCATTGCCGGCCAAGACGCCGCAGAAGGCAATGTTGATCACGAGCTTCTGGTCCTTGAAGTTCTCGTTGATGTTGCAGAGGTTGTTGGAGATCAGCATGCTGGGCTGTCCCCAGGAGGACGTATCAGGGGAGTCAGTGTTGACATTGGCGGGAACAGATCCGTGGCGCCAGGCTGAGAGGGTTGTCAGTCATCTCTCGGAATCAATGGGTGTGGAGTACCACTAACCGAAGAACTTGATGTAGTCGTCAGTCCACTCAATGGCGTCTGTGAAGTTTTAGAATCCAGAATTGATAGTCATGTTTGACCGTATCACTCACAAACACCACCATCAGGGGAGGCATAGGGGTCGGCGGAGTTCGCGACGGAGACGCAACCTTGATTGGAGTACTGGCCGGGTGCGTCCTGGTCGCAGTTGGATGTCTCGATCTGAGCACTCTGGCCAGTTTGAGTGATGAGACATCGGGCATTCTTGGTGTGTGCAGCAGGCTTGTTGAGAGGCTGTGATGGTTGGTTAGTCAAGGTAATTCAGGGCAAGTACAAAGTGTTTACATTATCGTTCCAGCCCTCAAACCAGTCAAGCTCTCCCTTGATGGGCCATGGTTCACCGTAAGACCAACTTTGCTTCTGTTAGCCCATCATCCATATATGTTCATGCTCGAACTTGAGAACTCACAAGGCAGGCCAAGCTCCGCAAACAGGCTTGGGCAAGTGGTTGAAACGAGCAACAATGAGACCCTTGTTATAGACGACCTTGCTCTCAAGCCTCACACTAGAGCGACCAACACCGGGGAACTGGGTCGTGTTCTTGCTGTCGACTCCCAGAAAGATCTCGCCGTTGGCGGCGCTCGCGAGGCCCGCTGCCTGGGCATCGACCTGAGTTCGGTAGTTGAGGTAACCCGAGGTAGGGTCGACGTCGTTGTAGTTGCCGGTGCCGTACCTGCTTTCGAAGAAGTTGAACTTGCTGAAGAAGTTTGTCGAGTCGTACGTGTCGGACAGGGTGAACTGCTTCGCGGTGACGCCGGTGGCCAGAGCCAGGGCAGCGGTGCCGATGGTAACGAGAGAAGGGGCCATTTCAGCGGTATTAGTATTAACGAGAGACTTAGTATTAGTTGTTTATCAACGAAGGACTTGACGAAAGATACGTCGTAGGACGAGCGAGGAAGCTCTGGGTGTTGCTGGACGGCACGGGAGTTGTCGAGGGTGCTGCGTGACGGCAGAAGAAGGCCCTCCGTGTCAGACGGACAAGATGCCCTCTTATGGAGCACATCATGAGTGCCTGGCTGCCTGTATCGTGCTGCTCGCTGGTCAAGCACTTACACGCGAGAAGGGGGCACGGCGGCATAGCGGCACGGGGGCAAGCCAGCCTAGTGAGATTTGGGCTCCTTCTGAGTAGCTGTTAGACCTGGCTTGCTTGCTCATGGCCTAAAAAGGGAAGGTGTATGTCGAATAAGGCCTCACGATGGCAGCTGGGAACACACGAGAGTCCAATGATGCAGACTCGGAGCCAAGCACCGTACAGTCCGGGCACAGAGCCGGTGGAGGTTCAATGCATGCGCCGGATCAGTCGCGGGAAAGGGGCCCGCCCGGGAAATTGCGAGAAAGGCAATGATTGATAGCGATTGGAGGGATCCCGCGATGGCTGCCACACGGCGCAGTGCGATGTGGTCAGGGTTGTGACTGCGTCGGCCGATGTTCTAACCGGAATGATCGGTAGTCTCCAGACTATTCGAACCTGGTACCGGCAGCCACGCTTCAACAACAGCCGCACCTGGTAGCGTTGCGGCTATTTTGCTTGTCACAGGGACTTGGCTGCAGCCGTTGTCGACTTACACGTTGCCAGGGTTGTTAAACGCGGTTGGCGTGATGTCTAATGCAGGTACGTGACAACAGGCAGAAAGGGCAAGGGACTTCTCAGCCCCCGCCGCGGAGAACAGTTTATGGTACTTCGGTTTTTCGTGAACGAAGTCCACTAGTCATCAGTTCTTTTTCGACCTTTGCGGTCATAGGGAGTGGGAATCAAGAAACTGTCTCCTCCCGAAACCTCTAGAAACCTGAGACTTCATACTTCGAGTGAGAGGTGGTAGATCTTGATGGCTTCGGTAAATGAAAGTTGATCTGCCAGAGCTGAAGAAGCAAGACATTGGGGCGTCAAGACCTGTCGCTTATATGAAGTCCTAGGGCTAAGAAACATAAACATGGAGAAGGGGAAGAAATATAGGACTGGAAGGGGTTGGGTTTTCGGTTAGTGTTCCACGAGAACTGAGATGTTTAAGCTTGGCCCGATAGGATTCATCGCCGAGTTACATCGGGTCTGACTGCTTCTGAACCTCTGGACGCCAAACTCGGCGATATGATGCTGGACTTTTTAAATCACTCTCATGTGGTCATGCGGCGCAGAAAACTTTAGGCTACATAAGCATTGGGACTTTGGTGAGTCCTCAATGCGGGTCCACGTCCCGAAAAAGATAGGAATAAGATATGTCTTTCCAGATCTAACTTGAAATCGCTCGCGTTGAATCCCGGCGCGTCGCGAGCGGAAGAAACCCGACTGAATGGAAACGAGACGCCATCGTGCACGGAAGACTGTCCACTAGAACCAGCAGAGATGTAAGATACTGCCGTCGAGCGCTAACCACGGAGTGTTTACCGAAACAGGGGATTCGGGGACAAAGGAACTAGACACTTGCGTGGCGTGGAATGGCATGAATAGCACAACCGCGCATCGAACTACTCAGGAGGTTTGATTGACACTGGTGTACAACCTAGAACGTGCTATTGAAGGCGAAACCACTCGGCTGGGCTGCCTTGGGGATGCCAAGAGGCGGAAAAGCCATGAACGATAAAAATCGATTTGCCGGAAACATGTGGCTCTGAGATGTTTCTGCTGAATAGCGTGGCGGTCGCTAGAACCAACTTCAGCCCACAACTATCAGTGCCCTGGCGGTTCTATTTTCCGGCTGGACTGAATACATGGCTGACTTCTTATTTTCTCCTGTCAACTTGACCTCTTTCAGTAAATGTTCCGGGGACTTCGCTAGCTAGCCGCCGGACGTCCGAGATGCGTATGCAGAAATGCATAGAGCATTGTTTAGAAGCGGAGGATGTAAATCCATGGAGGTCATTGCTGCTTTTTCGCAAGTGCCTCCTCTGTCCGCTGTGGTCTGCAGTCTGGTTAGCTTGGCTCAACCATTGCAAGGCTCGTATTGGGTAAGATTATGCATGGAATTTCAGACAAGTTGAGAAGATATAGTAACGCGGTGTTTGTCGGCACTGCACCACCAGGTCAGGGACAAGTCCCTTCGCTTCAAGGTGCTTCGCTGGCCCCGCGTGCGTCATCATGGTCAAAATACAAAGGGAAAAAGGCAAGTTTCATCCAACTTACAGGATAATGGTGCTTAAGAGCATGGGTATCTTTGTTTCGTCGGCTGCCGAAAAGGTATTCTCCAGCATCACGTCTCGGGTCTGAACTTTCCGCGCTTCTCCTTCATGGCTTCCACCTTCTTTCGGTCCTCGTCGAATCTCTTCATCAACTCGGCCTGCTCCGCCTTGCGACGCTCGCGGAGCTGGAAGCGGTAGAAGTCCGTCGTCTCTGCCTTCTTCTTCGCCGCCTTGTCCACCATCTTCTGCCGAGCCTCCTCGGCCTCGCTCTTGTTCGCGGGCGCGGCACGACCGCCGCGCGTGACCGTGACGAAACCGTCCTCGTCTGGCTCGTTGCGTAACCTCTTGGCCATCTCTTGCGCCTCCTTCTCCTTGCGATTGAAGACGTTGAAGAATGCGTGGACGGACTTCTGCGTCGCCGCCTTGTCGCAGCGAGACAACTGCAGATGAGCTGAGATCCACTGCGAGCCAAGTTCAGGGAGGTCTTCCGAGACGCCCTCACCCCAGACTGGGTACTTCTTTGACTTATTCGCCTTTTTGATCGCCTTCAGGACGAGCTCGACGCTCTTGTCGTCGGCCAAGAGGACGATGGCGCTGCTGCCGCTTTTCCGAAGCCTCCTCGTCCAGATATCCGGCAAACGCGCCACCTCTTCCTCCTTCGCTCTATCCTCGGCCTCCTGTTCGCCGCGCTTGCGCTTCTTGCCGAAGTTCGAAACCTTCATGGCAAAGGCAGGGTCGATAGCGGCGGCGGCCTTGCGTTCATCCTCGAATGCAATGCCCTCAAAACGGCCGGGGCCGACGAGCGCAGCAAAGACTTGACGGAAGTGAGCTTCGGTGCTGTCGACGGGAACGTTTTTCAGGAAAAGACTCCTGTCGTCAATCTCGGTAGGAATTTTGGGCGCGTTCCGACGGACGCGAATCTCGTGGAGGGCGTTCACGGGGCATGACGGCAATCCCGGAATTTTGACAGGGAGGATGACGAAGCCATCTCCTGGTGATTCAACTGGTGACATTTTGGCGGCGGTGTGAGGGAGGCGCGCGACACCGGAAGTTGGCTTGTCGTTGTCTACGTCCAAGAATGAATGCAGCTGCCAAAAATCTCGTTGGCGAGGAAGAAAAAAAGCTGCCCGCTTGGGTTGTCTTTCTTATCGATAAGGACCCACCCTACGATGTGGTCTGTGCATCATTTATCTGGATGCATCGACAGAATTCATCTCTGCAAACACGAGCCAGATAGAAAATCATCAATCTCGACTTAGGCGGAAGATGCTGCGATTTCTTTTCTAGTCCTTTTACTCTTTTCATTTTTGGGCCTACTTATCTGCCACTTCATATCCTATCATATTTCAATTGCTATCCTTCCAATGCCACGGCTCACGCAACTCAACATGGAGTCTGCTTTCTCTTCAGGAGACAACGCCGTGCCTCTGTGATCGACACAACCATTCTTGAGCACCACCTTACATGTCCCGCAGTTGCCAACCTCGCAGCTACTTTCCAGATCTCCAATCTCACGCTTGATAACCTCAAGTAATGTTTCCTCCTCACCTACCTGAAGCACCTTGCCGTCCCGATTCGCAACCTCCACTTCGAACGGATCGCCGGTCGTGTCGGCGGCGAAGGCTTCATAATGCACGTCAGTTGCATCGAGGCCACAATCGTCCGCCGCCTTTCTCACTGCCTCCATCATCCGCGCTGGCCCGCAAGCATATACGTGGCTGTTCCACTTCAGCGTCTTCATGATTTCGCTAATGTCCATCCTCTCCCCCTTGGAGCTGTCGTAAAGCCTAGCGCTTCGGCCAAATGGCTCAAGGCGTGCTCGAAATGGCACGTCGTCCCCGGAACGGACGCCATAGTGCAGCTCAAAGTTGTAATGAACCTGGTGGTAGGCCTCCATGAGAGATAGGAAGGCGGTGATACCGATGCCACCGACGATGAAGACGTGATTGCTCGAGGCGCTGGCTACCTGCACGTCGGTGGTGATCCTTCCAACCTGAACGACGTCGCCGACCTTGGCGAATTCGTGGAACCAACGGGAACCGCCGCGGCTGTTGTTCTCGAGTGCGATACCAAGCTCGAGCTTGTCGGGGTTTCCCGAGACGATGGAATAGGACCGCAGAAGTCCGTTCGGCAGCTTGATCTTTGTGTGAGCGCCCTCTATTTGATCCACTGTTTCGACAGGCGGATTCATGGCCTCTAGAGTGATAGAAGCAACCCGGGAGGTTTGCTTCGTCTTCTCGACGATCTTATAATCGCGCCAGACATCGCCCTTCTCCTTGGCCTTCTTTGCCTGCGCCTCTGCCTTGGCTACCCGTCGCTGGAAGGCACCACGGCTCTCCTTGCCCATATCTTCAATCTCCGCCAATTCCTTGTTCATAGCCAAATCATTTTGATTCCTATGCAGGAACTCTTGCACTCTCTCGATCGTCCAATTGGGCCATTTTCGTTCGACAAGTCGGATCTCGTCCCCTGCCTTCACGGTGCCTTCCTTCAAGACTCGGTAATACCAGCCCGTCCTGCTCGTCTTGTATGTGTTCGGCGCGAAATTCTTCAATTGGAACCGGTGGTTCAGCTTGAAGCACGGCTGTCGAGGCAAGCTGACCTGGAGCACGACCTCGTCGCCGACAGCGATGACGTCGCCGATGCAGACGTTGCGCTCGTTCATGTATTTGGTGACGAAGTTCTCGCCGAAACCGCCCGGCTTGAAGCGGTCCGCCGCCGTAGGAAATTCGCTCTGCCATCCAGGGTAATGCGACGAACAATCTGAGAGCCTGTTGTAAGTGCTAGGCCTCGTCGCTAAGGACGAAGGGGGTAGTGCTGCTCACATCCGTGGATCGCCTTATCTACCCCTCCATGAAATGTCGGGTCGTGCTCGTCATCCTCGAGACCCAGGAATGAGACGCGTATGGGTCCTTCGCGCAGGTTTTTGTCTATGCCCGACTGGATCTGCAAACCCGGCATCTTCTTCATGGTACTTGTTCGGACCTCCAACAGAGTGTCCTGGATGAAGGGAGCCCGAAGGTCAACATGTTCTGAGGCGCCCATGATGCCAATAGATTCCTCAGAACGACGGGATTGGGTGTGGCTTCAATTGGTGTGTAGAAAGCAAAGAGGAAAAAGCTGTGGGCGGAAATTCACAGATCGGATGGATTGATCTCACGTCCGGCCGGAATGGTCGATGACATGCCGAGGGCATGCCGTGTGGACATGGGAATCCTACACTGTAGCCCGGTCACTCCAGACCAAAATTCATGTCTGCGGGTCCAAAATACACGGCTTACTAGATAAGGTATGCAGTAGTAAGATGCATGACCGGGCTCAGGACGGTGGGGTGGATAGCGGATTGATAACTCAAACCCCGGCTTTTCAAGGAATTTCGATGACGGCAGTGTAAGCAAATTGGCCAGGAAAAACTCACATGCGTATGCTGCAGGGACGGAGCGTGGGAGGAGATATCAATTGTGCCCTTTCTAACAGGAGTCACATCACTGGCCAGGCACTAACATGGAGAAGCACCTGCGTTAGCCACCTACCTGAAAGGGCTTAGTTGGTATCTTCTCTGCAGCATAGTAAGTCGGGATGTGCCGAAGCACCAAACGGAGAGATCCCATTTATGACTGTCCTTCGAAGTCTGTCTAGGCAAATTCCACAGAGAAGATGTAAGTCATAGGAGCTATGGGAAGCAGGAAGTATGCGATACGCAGAACAGAGCCATATGGTGTAGTTTCCTAAAGAGGCAAGAAGCTAGTAGGAAGCTGGCTGGTGTTCTGATGATGTGTGTGGATACTTCACGGCCGATGGACGCCGGGGTAAGGTAGGCCGATGTGAGTTCAGACTCTGGCGGGGTTACACAGAGGGCAAAAGGACCTGCGTATTATTTACGGGTCTGACCTCATCTACATATCAGGCTATGAGCCGCATCAAAGACCTGTCGAGATCATAAATAGCGGTAGTACAGGGTCAAGTAAACAGCAATTAGTACAGGCACTAAGCGTATGGAATCATCTGGTGTGAGGGATGCTGGAGTGTGTTTTGACGCTCTAGGCCAATATGTTTATTGAACATTGGTGACAAGGAGAGCCCCGTATGATATGAAGAATAGAACTTGGCAACTACTCGCAAAAGCGTGGCCAATCTACATCGTTTTACGATCTGTGAATCCTGGGCTGAGTAACACCGTCGTTTTTGGTCCGTGTTCCGACTTCAGAAAGATTGTTTCATGGAAGCCAGGGTTCTGTTTGCGGTTGAGGTCGTTGAGGGCTTCATGTAAGATCAGCTCCTGCGCGCGGTTTATGGAGAAGAGGTTGCTCCATGGTATTCGGCTGTCTGAAGGGCGATTTACCGCCACTTCGAAAAGTCTTTCACGAGAGTACGAATAACGCATTCAACAATGAGTTTTGCTACCTATAGTAGTCATCTGCAATGGAATTCGCCGCACAGCGTGATGCTGTGAGATCTTTCTGCCCAAAGTCGTACCAACCACCTTGGGCATCAATTCAGATCTCAAATCTGAGACCTTCTGCGCATTTCTTCAAGGCTATTGGAATTTGCACTTTGAAGTGCATTTCCCGGCTGCGATGATTTGCAATCGGATGAGACTTGAGTTCCTGTTGGGAGCCAATTCTGTGTGGGCCGAGCCTGTGTCCCGCCAGACGCAACACGAGGACATCACTTGATAGTCCTCCTTGCCTCATTCGCTGATGTCCTTCAACGACGAATGAGGCAGTGCCACATAGTAGACTCTGCTCCAAAGCAACCAGCAGCAACGCTCCACTGCTGCTTGAGCAGGTGACGATATAATCCACGTGCGGCTGAAGGTTCCAGAGGAAACGATGACAGGTCACTCACCCTCGACGCCATTAGCCTCAATTGGCCGGCCCCCCTTTTCAAGAATCGCCAAGAGATGCTGCATTGCAATGAATGCTCCCTGGATGATCCATCTCCGCAATCAGTGGGCTCGTATGGCAGGCCCACCTCGATGGTGATCTTCGACGCGTTTGCGGGCGCAGTATTGTAAAGTTCAGGCCTGCTTACTTCTTCCACACCGTTCGGATAGGATAATTCGATGCCTTCTCGGGCGTAAGAGTAATTCTGAGAGGCTTGTTTAGTAAAAACTAAGACAGAATTAGAACGGTAAGCAACGGGGGTGGGAACGGCGCAATGCCTGGTAAGAATGACAGGTTCCGACACTAGGTAGTATGGCTGAGGGACCCCGCGTGATGGGGCCTCCAAGAAGAAAGAAGACTATTGTCGTCGATGATAGTAATCTCATTCGAAAGTATGAAGAGCCTCACCATTCCTCTGTAGTATACAATTTTCTGAGGCACGCAGCTGCACTCGGGAAGTGGTGTTGGTGTTGGTGTTGTGTCGAGGAGAAAGAAAGTCGACGAAGCCGGTGTGTGGTAGCGGGGAAAGCAAACTTGACAGGGGTTCGGAGGCAGAGCAGAGCCGCAAATTACATGAGGGAGCGTCCGTACTAACTTATTTTGCTCTGACCGGGAATCCTAGTCGACGCGGCGATCATGGGTTCAAACGCTCCTTCGCTGCGAAAGTGCCCACACAGCCTGATTTTGCGCAATAAGGACAGAACATTCATTTGAGCAGAGCCGCATTCTTTTTCCTGCCGTTACACGAAGCGTTGCTATTGCCAAACGGAATCCCCGTCCATACGGATAGCTACCTAGCCCAAGTTACGTATGCTCTTGCATTGCCTTGGGAAATTGGTCCTCCCACGCTTGCTTCCCAGGAAACCTGAGAGCCGCTACGTATTGGAACGGATCTGGCTCCTTCTCTGCAGCTACTCGCAGAACTATGCGGCTCTGCAAACAGGAATCTTGTCCTTCTTCAGGTAGCCAACGTTGAGGTGGCCTTCTCAGACAATTATTGGGCCAATTGCCTTGTCGTCCTCGACGCCCGATATCGCTAGCTTCGCATCACACGCCATTTCTAATGGCGCCTCCCATCTGTCCCTGCTGGGCGTCGCACTTACAGCAAGGCTGTGTAGCTTTGACCAAGCTGTCTCACTCCACAATGATGAATCCCTGGCACTGGGACGAGACAAGGAACGTCTTGAAGGGGGTGGTTACGGTAAATTGCCGTGGTAGTGTGTTTGCGGCTCTGCTCTGCTCTTCCCCCGGGCGTGGAGGGCGGGTAAGTGTCCGTTCGCTTTCTTCTCTTTCTTCAAGTTCCCTTCTTTACCTCATATATAATATTGAGCTACGTGCCTGCCCTAAATACTCGACCTGCATATTCTCCTGGTTGCCTTACTTTGCCTTGTACTTGTGTGGTGGGCAAATGACACCCCAATCAAAATCGTTGAATTGCATCTCCCGTTCCCTTATGTCGGTTTGCTAACCAACCAACCATCTACTCGTTTTATTTTAATCAGCCGCATGGTCTCGAGACGGTACCCTGGTAGCCGTCGAACCTGCGACCATGCAGCGGTTACCTATTGAAATCATGACCTTTATTGCAAGCTCCTTGGATATACTCGACATATTCCATCTGGGACTTACCTGTCGCCAGTTCAGGTATCTCATTACGAATGACGATATCTGCAGAAACGCACTCGAGGTGGATTGCACAGACTTCCCCATCATCTGGGTCTGACTACGCTGGACTATGCTGACCTGGTGGCTTAGACTCACGCCTCATATTCAGCTGAGCTCCAAGGTGCCCGATCTTCGAAGGAATATGCCCGAACTTTGCGCCGACTGGTCAAGATTCGAGACTCTATTACCACCGCTATACCATACTCTGTCGCTCTTGTGGCATTCGCCGATGACTTCGTCTACACGAGTGGCATGCTGTGCTATACAGTTGGCCGCGAATCGCTCCGCCTCCTCGACCTCCACAAATCTGCGGACACCGAGATCGTCATCGATACCCGCGTCTTACTTCAATCTGTCCCGGAGCAGAACTTCGGCAATAGCAACTACAAATTTCGCCCGATACATTACGCTGATGGCATCGTATCTTGCCTTTATATTCCTCCTAGAACTGAAGGTCGTAGCCACCTCCTTGTGATCGACATCGGAACGAGACAACTCCTCACATGCCACCGTCTCGAATCTCATCAAAAGCTATTTGTGCGCAATGATGGGGATCATTTATATTACGGCACTCACTCGCTGGTGGGTGACGACGGCTTCAAGCGGTGGGTTCTGAAGCGTTTCAGCATCCTCGACAAGAAGTGGGGTCCTGGTCATCTAGACCTTGAAGATCTCGTTGGCTCCGACATTGGAGCCACTGTCTGCTTTGAGATCATTGATGGCTATTTCTATGGTCTCTCCAGTCTGACCAGTTTTGAGGTTTATGAAACCGATTGGACTTCAATCTACTACGGGTTCCGCTTCCCGGTTGGGAGTTCATGCCCACGAGACATGGAACTGACATCAAAAAAGGATATGTGGCGACGTCAACAAAATGAAGGTCCAATTGATGATCGATGGAGCACTTTGGGCCTCGAAAAGGATCCGGCCACGGGAAAGTTCATGGTTGTGGAATGCCGACGAGAATATCTTGTTGACGATTGTTCCAGCACGAGAACTAGCTACAGAACAGAGCTTGAGTTCTCCAACGAGGACGAAGACAATCTTGAAGAGGAGGGAGATGCTCAGGCAAGGACACACCCCTCTTCGCTAACTCACAGAGGCGACAGTGGCTCAACAACACCATCAATCACTCTCACTCACTGCTTCATACGATCATATAACAAGTCCTGTGAAACTTTTATTGACTTGGTCAACGACCCTATTGCAGCCGAGTCGATGGCACAGAGACCTCAGCTACGCTCAATATCCCGCTTGCGGCAGGGCGAAATTTCTCAGCGACAAGGGGAGTCGTTGACCAACACCACTAATAATATCTCATGGTGGCTACCAGAGAATAATGCCCAACAACGCAACGCAAAGCTCGACGAGTTGGATTACATCCTCAATCCCAGGGGCAAGAGCCAACAAAATGTCATCTCAGGGGTGATGGATGACCGTTCCATCGTCTATGCTGTCGGCCCACGCAGCTCTCAAAGCAAGCGACCTTTGGTATTCATTTCTTTCGACCCTTCCATCAAGCTTCGGGGACTCGATCACTGGCCCGGTGGCCCAAGAACAGCGCCTGTACCCTCGGGCGATCACAAGAAGACAGAAGCGAATCCCACCCCGCAGTCCATACCCGCCTCCGCTCCTGCAGTAAGCACTCCCGGCCCATCAAAGTTGGGAGCGGACCCCATATCAGAGACAGGCAAGCCGGAGCTTCCTGCGTGGGGGACAGCTCCAGCCATGTACTCGGAAATGCGCACTCTCGGAACACCTAGTGGCTTCGATTTCGCATATCACGGGAGCTAGCTCGACTTGTTCGAGTTTGCTGGAAGGTGGCCTGGCCTTATCTGCATCTCGACTTATCATGGAAGGTCTAGAGGACTTCGACCGCATGTGTCACAAGGCAAGATCACACTATGTCGACATCAAACGGGCTACCAAGACGAAGATCGAAAAAGTACTTTACGTTTTCGACAGCCCTGGATTTCGAGAAGGATGAGAATGAGGGGAAAAGAGCACATCGGTGCTCTGTGCTCTGTGGTCTAGAGTCTGCATCTCGCTATGGGATGCAGGTAATTCGGCTCAACGCTATTCGGTCGCGTCGCCCAGCTTCTTTGCAGTTCTCATGGTGGCAGGGGGTAAGGGTTGCCTTGTTTCTAGCATCTGGAGTACCTGGGTGGTTCGCACGATACTGTTCGCTGTCCGCCTGTCTAGTCCGAAGCTACTGTCTTACCCCGGCCAGGTGAAGGGTCTGAACAGTTTAAGCGAGTGAACGCTGGCAAACTGGGCCCAGCGCATAGATCAATCGTTTAGCGTATGGAAATGTTTGGTCTTCTCGAGTATCTCTCCGTATCACTGTCTTTGTTGAGATGAACCGCACGTGGCGCGCGTGGAAGATGATCTCCCGCGATCTTCGAGAAGTGCAAAACGCATGTATGAATCGAGCCAGAACATCGTAAGACACTCGCTTCCGTTGAGGGGTAAATCAACCAGAAACCAAGCTATCTTGCAGCGACGAAGAAGCAAATCACCACCTGATCCAGAGAGCCTGCTTCAAATATCGGACATAGCCTGCTTGAGCTTGAGACGCGAGAGGTTCGGAAGATGCCATGCAGCGAAGGCATGTCGAAGCTTAAAAGCCCTCGCATTGCAGATGAAAGTGCAAAACAAAAAGGTCTTGGACCGAACTAGCGGCGTGGTGAAAGCTGCACATTACATTACATACGCGATGATACCTAGGCCAGGCCAGGGGTCGGGAAGTCTCTACATGCGGCTGCCCAGCCCTTCAAGCCCAGACATGATGAGGCTGCGTGACTTGGTTCTACAGCCGAGAAACCGGGGTCGGTAGACGTGCTACTGGTTTCTTCGCATTCAGCATTCTGTCATGTCGTACGGAGATGGCATCCGGCTATCATATGCTCGTCGTTCCGGGCGAAGCTCACCGGGGAAGTTTCCACCCCTGGTTCTTACACCATCAATTCCTTACACCGCACACCGAAGGCTACATCCGGTAGCAAACGTGCAGAAATGGCGCCGGAACAACGGCACTTTCGACATCAGAACCATTCAGAACGTCATTCCAAGAGGGGAAGAGAGAGAGAGACCGAGAGACATCAAGAGCAAAGTGTAAAAAGTAAGTAGGTATGATGAATGATCAGGAGGCCCTCCCCCGCTTCCTGTTTTCCTATCCTGTTGCCGTGCCGCTTGAATTTACACCAAACCGGCCTCATGCAGGTGAATGAGGCTCTTGTTGTTGTGTCACGCGCATCTCTCTGAATACCCCCACCCCTCAACTCTCCTCTCTTTCTCCCTACATCACTCCCTTCCCCCGAATGTCCCACTGGATCGACTCGAAATTCATGGGCAGTCCCTTCTGCGTACGCCGAAACCCCAAATGCAAGTTGTTTCGCGCTTCCTTTATTGTCCTTACGGTCGTTCATTATTGTGCCTTTACCGGCACATGTTCAGGCGAAAATCAAAGAAATCTCGGTCATGGGTGGGGGGCGAGAATGTCATTAACTGTTCAGCTTCACGTAGTTGCCTGCAAGCGGTCAGTCAGTCTTCAATCTCACTGAGACGGGGAATTTTAGAAGGATGGAGAAACATACCAGGGAATTGACCAGACTTTCCATTTAGTTTTCCAGTCCACCACTCGTTCTCGTTCTTTGTACGGCTGACAATCTCAATGACATCGTTGGCTCGGAAGCTCAAGTCACCCTCCGCCTGCGCAGCATAGTCGTACAGGGCGGTGACGGTCTCGACAGTGGGTGCTCCGCTGAGACGGCTGGGCTTGGGCTTGGGTGGAGGCGGCTTGGACTTCGCGGCGGCGATGGCAGCCAGACCGGGACTGACGGTTCCTCCGTTGGTCGCGGGAGGTGAGTACGGGGGAGGCGGGTTGACCTCGCCTGCTTCGGCCTGCTTGTTGTATGCGCCGAACTTCGATGTTGTTGCTGTTGTGGAGGCGGCCGATGACGAGGGGCCGGCGGTGAGAAGGGCTTGCGGCTTGTTTCCTTCGATGGTAGGTCGGGTGCCGTACTTGACTGGGGGTCGCTTCTGTCCGGTGGTCTTGAACTTCACGATGGACAACTTCTCGGCCTGTTCTTGGATGTCTCCGCGCTTCTTGTTGAATGCTTCTAATACGTCGAGGGTCAGGTCGAAATAACCGATGTCGCAGTGCTGCATCTTCTCATGCAGCGTGTAGAAGATGTTCAATTGCATGTAGTAGAACGACTGGAAGAGTGGGCGGATGAACTCTTGCTCGAGCTCGAAGAGACGGGGCAGCTCTTCCTTGAGGAGGTCGTTGAAATAGTTAAACTCCTGGGTGGCCTGCTCGACATCGTTCTCCGCCTTCCACAGAGCCTTCTCGTCCTTGGCGCTTCGCTCCTTCTTGTCCTGCAACTTCTTCAGGGTCTGGCGGTGACGGTCGTAATCCAGCTTCTTGTGTTCGCGCTTCGCTGCCGTCTTTCGAATGACCTTGACAACGTCGAGCAGTTCGTTCGCGGGTCGAATCACTCGGCTCTCGATCATCTCGAGCTCGGGCGCCAACGTTTCCTGGAGGTCCTTGACAACGGCCTCGTACTCCTCGCAAGCGCGGATGCCATCGGGGTTTCCCTGGACCTCCAGACTCATGGGATCGGACATGCGACCGGATATGGGCTTGTAGAGCTCGCTCATGGCCTTGCTGAACTCGATCTGGTGGCTGAGCATGCCGTTGATGGCTTCGAAGTATTTCTTGGACTCATCGTGTAATCGTTTCGTCTCGGTCTCGAGCTCTTGGAACCTGCGCTCAGAATCGATGTAGACGGCATCCTTGGTGTGCTCGCCTATGTTGAAGCGGGCTTTGAATTGTTGCGGCGCCTAACGCGAAAGACCGAGAGGTCCAACAGTCAGCAGAAAATCCTGTGTTGCCCGTCGCGCGTCACAGGGCGGAAGGGACGGAAGACCCCTCATTTAGTGGAAACAGACATACCCGAATGACGCTTTTCTGGAAGCCCCGGAAGCTCATGGCGGGGTGGAATTATGGTGGTGATGTATCGAATTATAGAGGATGAAGGTTGTGCCAATGGGGAGAAGCGACGGAGGGGATCGCAGGATAAGGTTCCGAGGTGTTGGGCTGTTTTGACGGTATTCCACGTTCAACCTTTTGAGGACGGGAGTGGGCTTTCGCAACCTGATTGTCGCGCTGGTGACGACGTAGGTAGGGGTGGCTGTGTCGTCAGCTACTGCGCGAAGGCTCTTGGCTTGTGGCGCATGAGGTGCCGAAAGGCCAGGAGCGAAGAAGCTAAGGCACTGGACTGGAGCACTGGGGGAGCTTCGGTAAGTGCCTAAGGTAGGTAGGGGGACCTATTCGGGCGATCGACGGTTGATGACTTTTGGTGGTGATGACGCTCCAAGTTGCCGGTCCCTGAATGTATGGGGAGAAGTAAAAGGAAGAAGATACCCTCCGAGAAAGAGAGAAAAAAGAATTTGGGAATTAAGGTGCCTATCCGAAGCATCAAACCTGGAAATTGTGCAATGCGAAGTGAAAAAGCCAAGCGGGATACCTGGACGTCGAGTAAGTGCTTTACGCAACCCAGGACCTTACTGCTATTGCCCTGGGCACCTTACCTGACCTGGGTCTTACGGCTCGGTCTGTCGGTCGCGGCGAAGCAGAAGCTGGAATGCGGTGGAACAGAAGAAAGGCGACCCCGAGAGCCCGTTTCCACCTGAAGTACGGAGCACCTTAGATTCAAAAAAGACCCCAAGACCCCCGTTCCCAGCACAGGCTCGCCCTGGGAGGCCCGTCCACGTATTTCGCATTCACAGTCGATCGCATGGATGTTAGGTAATCATGTTTTCATTCGGTGCTCGACCTCACTGCGCTGGAGCATCCGCCTTGCCGGAAGGTACCATTCCTGTGGCTGCGATATTACCCATCATCCTACCTTACGAGGCGCGGCCCCCTCTAGGGCTCTGGCTGACTGTCTTTCGGGGACGGGGACCTTCGTGACAGGCGGGTGACGGAACCGAAGCCGAATGCTGGAGGTGAACGGTGGGAGAGGGGTCCACTTCGTCATTCATTCGGTGGGGTCTGCTTCGCTGACGAATCACAGCGTAGGTGTTGTTATCCCCGGGCCCCGGCCGAGGCGGGCTCGGATTAAAAATTCAATAGCTCCTCCGCTTCGAGCCTTTGCCCTGGGATTTTTTCTCTTCTCCCCTCCTTGAAGCCCGTTACTCTTTTCTTCCCTACGCCATCTCCATCAACAACACCATGGCTAGTATCACATCTTCTGCCCTGAGGCAGGCTGGTCGCCTTTGCCGACACTCAACAGTTTCCGCCGCTCCTTCGCGAGGCATTGCTTCGTTGGCCAGGGTAGCGGTCGCACCCACACAGAGATTATCTCAGCAGCGCAGATATGTTTCGGAAACGAAGCGTGATAATGCGCAGGTCAATGTCGAGACCGCCATCAAGCTCGACAAGAAGGACTTCATCGATGTCGTCCCTCAGTCGCCAGACTCACCAAACGTCATGGTTAGCCCCATGGCCGAGGTTTTGAAGCAGGTCACAACAATGGAGGAGGGCCAACGGCCTATTTACCTCGATATGCAGGCCACAACCCCCGTCGATCCCCGCGTCCTCGATGCCATGCTCCCCTTCTACACAGGCATCTACGGCAACCCCCACTCGAGGACACACGCCTACGGATGGGAGAGTGAGGAAGCAGTCGAGACTGCAAGGTCACATATCGCCAAGCTCATCGGCGCCGACCCCAAGGAGATCATCTTCACCAGCGGCGCCACTGAGAGCAACAACATGAGCATCAAGGGTGTCGCGAGATTCTTCGGAAGATCCGGCAAGAAGAAGCACATCGTTACTACTCAGACCGAGCACAAGTGCGTTCTCGACAGCTGCAGGCATCTTCAAGACGAGGGTTTTGAAGTCACATATCTTGCCGTCAAGAGCACTGGCTTGGTCGATATGGATGAGCTTGCTGCTGCCATTCGCCCCGACACGGCGATTGTCAGTATCATGGCTGTGAACAACGAGATTGGTGTCATTCAGCCGCTTGAGGAGATCGGAAAGCTTTGCCGGTCGAAGAAGACCTTTTTCCACACCGACGCCGCTCAAGCTGTCGGCAAGATCCCTATGGACGTCAATGCCATGAACATTGACTTGATGTCCATTTCGTCTCACAAGATCTACGGACCCAAGGGTATCGGAGCCTGCTACGTCCGCCGTCGCCCCAGAGTTAGGCTTGACCCTATCATCAGTGGTGGTGGTCAGGAGCGAGGCTTGCGAAGCGGCACTCTCGCCCCGCCACTAGCTGCCGGTTTCGGCGAGGCGTGCCGTATCGCATACGAGGAGATGGAGGTACGTTCAATATTTTCCTCTCAAAAACCCCTTGCTTTTACCCCTCCGCTTGGATGATGATTCGCTCTACACATGCATGGCTTTCTGAATGTCCGTGACAAGACGTCCGTGTTGAAAAATAGCAACTTTTCTGACCCTATTTCATGAACTGCTCTTTGTTTGCATCCACTCCTTATGAAGCATCAGCTGACAAGAGGCAACAGTACGACTCGAAGCGCATCAAGTACCTGTCCGACCGGCTCCTCAACGGCCTCCTGTCGTTGGAGCACACTTCTCAGAACGGCGATCCCAAGCACTTCTACCCGGGTTGCGTTAACGTATCCTTTGCCTATGTTGAGGGCGAGTCTCTCCTCATGGCTCTGAAGGATATCGCTCTGTCCTCTGGTAGTGCTTGCACTTCCGCTTCTTTGGAGCCCAGCTACGTCCTTCGTGCCCTTGGCAACAGCGACGAGAGTGCCCACAGCAGTATCAGATTCGGCATCGGTCGGTTCACGACCGAGCAGGAGATCGATTACGTGTTGAAGGCCGTCAAGGAGAGAGTGGACTTCTTGCGTGAGCTCAGCCCCCTTTGGGAGCTGGTCCAGGAGGGTGTCGATCTGAACACCATCCAATGGAGCCAGCACTAAATTACGATTTCACGCTATTGACGAGCACTACACATCTAATCTGACATCCTTTACGCTTGGAGTGTGTACGTTTTATGGATGAACTGCGCAGAGCGTCGCCCACACCGCACCCCTCCAACCTGGGGTGCTTGTACTAAAAGAAACCACATTTGAGATACCTTAACAGTAAGCCTTTCGTTTTTGAGCTCAGGGAAATTGGAGTTGGGATCAGGGCGAATGATGAAGGTCAGAAGTTGGCCAGGACAGTCCGTTGGTTGGACGGGATACTGAGGCTCGATGAATCTGGCGTGTACACTGTCATACCTACTTTCTCGGCATGAATGACAATCGGGATGCCTTTTGGGCAAATGTCCACTTGAAAGGTGCCATTGCGTAGCATGCTCTGTTGGGTGAATCGCCAAAGCACCAATGCAGGCAAGGGGACAGCTGCCGGCCTACGAGTCTACGTAGACGCAGATATCATCCATACCGTCTAAGTTGGTAAACGTGCCGAAGGCCTCCATGTAGAGAAGAGACGGTGGCGAACTATCGCAAGGACTGGCGCGGAGGACAAATGCGATGAAATCCAGGCATTTGGGACCACAGGCAGGTACAAGCAGACACGTTGCGCCATTGCCTCATTTGATTGTCTGATTGCCCCGGATACACTTAATCGATCGCATTGCCAAGGCGGGAGGTAGGTGCATCATCGGCCTTTCCTTCAACGGGTTGCAGGCTTGCGATGAGAAGATCCAGAATGGTCCTTATTACGTCTCTTGACGTCTTTTGTGGGTTCACATGGCCAGCGCGACACGTCTCAGTGCTCCGGAAGACAGGCACGAAAGGGTGTTGGGGAGGGGCGAACATGGCGTTTGGTGGTGAAATCCTCAGGTGTGGAAGTCGCGAATGACATCATGGGGGCGACCAGAGCGCCTGGGGGAACGCCCCTCCTTACGTTTCCCCTCCACACTGGCCCCCTCCATACGGTAGCTCCTGCATTTTGGTACGATACAGCTCCAAAATGACATCACATCTTCAGCTTTGGCAGGTAAACGCCATCGCGACTTCTAAAACCAACGAGATTCACATGCCGCTTGCCAAAGCTGGGACTGAGATTGTCTAACATAAATACCGTTTCCCTTCCCACCCTTAGCCTGTAGACCGTTTCTTCACCAACAACATCACCATCACTTCTTCACAAGGCCAAAACAAAGTCACAACCAACCTACAAACACATCAAACCTTTCCTTTCAACAAACCAACTACCATCAACATGTCTGCCAACAACGACAACACTTCCACCATCAAGTCCTACGTCGACTCTGCTGCTGGCGCTGCCCAGAACCTCATCGGCTCTATCACTGGCAACACCGGTGACCAGAAGAAGGGCGAGGCTAAGCAGGACAAGGCTGATGTCGAGCACGATGCTTCTCACGCTACTGCCAAGGTCCCTGGCTTCACTGCCACCGCCTCTGGCGTGACCAAGGACGACCCCGACCGTGCCAGCGGTTCCTGGAACCAGACTGTCGGCTCCGCCAAGGAGACCGTCGGTGGTCTCGTTGGCTCTGAGGTAGGCTTCCTAACCCTTCAACCTGTTTCGAGTAGCCACTAACTTGTGCAGAACCTTAAGCAGCAAGGTCGCCAGCAGAACCTCGAGGGTCAGCAGCAGGAGGCGAAGGGCCAGCTCAACGACTACACATCCGGTATTGGCAGCCGTGTCCAAGGAACCGTCGGCGGTGCCGTGGCCGGTTTGACCGGCGACAAGACCGGCCAGGAGCATTACCAAAACATGCACGATTCTGGCAAGACTCAGCAGCGCGGCGCTGAGCACGACATTCAGAAGCAGGCTGAGGCTAAGCAGTAAACAATGGGCTATATGGCGTTCTGATGGCTATTAGCGATGGTTACGAGTTCGGGACACACGATGGAATTTGATACCCCCCAACACGAGAAAATAATTAGTTTCAAACTATCCTGCAGGTAGCAGACAATACATTTGTCCACCTCATCTTGACCTATTCAGTGTTTGTGATGTTGGCATGTGAATTAATGACTGCTCCATGAGGAGTATTCTTGTCAACTTCCATCAAACAATCCACCCCTGGACTCCCTGTGTATCAAGGATGTTTGTTGAGCTTAGGTAGTTCTGGAACTGACCGAATCAGCCAGACTTTCTCAGACCAACTGTCGCAATAATCATCAATATCTCAGTTACCTACCTATATCAGGTTGTAGCTCATCGCCGAAGCGTGTCGCCTTAACCTACCTTAACAAAATGCGATCCTTCTTCCGTATCCGAATTGGGAAAGTGGGCTGGTGGGCAATTGACAGGTTCCCCGCCGATGATGGGACACTACCTTACCTCGCTTGCTGCCCTGCGAGGTTGAAATGAGGGGAATCCATGGATACACAGGGCAAAGTGCGCTGAAATTATCCGTCGCAATTGCAGATGGCGACAGAGATGAGAACCTATGGAAGGTTTGACTAGCATGCTGCACCTAGCGGTGACCCAATGAGACTAAAGCCCCCGGGTGACCTTGCGGTCGCTGCGATGCGCCGAAACCTGTGCCTTTAGAAGACGAATATGCATGGAATCTGCAGCCTCTGACATCGTCGTGCATTCGCACCTAGTGTTCGGATGGCAGAACGTTGGCGCAGACACGCTGTAAGGTACCTGGAACCGTAATCCACCACAGCAAGACACTGCCCGACTGGGCAGGAAAGACCCGGGCAAATTGCCTTCATTGTCTCCAGCATCCAGCTCAGATGATTCGTCTTTGCTGCACACTTTTTCTGCTTTTCACTGCGTTTTTGACCAACAGATGGCATGTTCAACCCGCCATCATCGTCCCGTTGATGCAGACCGCCTGCATCAGCAATTTCTCCTTCAGACAACGGAACCCCTCGTTCTTCTCCCACCGCCAGAGGAAATGCTGGGTTCCAGGTCCCAACCGTCCCCCGTTCGTCGAATTTCGTCCCACCACCAAAGGCAACCTTCCGGCCGAAGTTTTCCCCTCCGCGAAAGTGCGCCTCGTCTTTCACCACCGACACATGCATCGTGGTGGATACAGTTCGCTGCAAAAAAAAAACGCAAAAAGGGCCCGCGATGACTGCTACTGCTGGTCACACGTTCAGCCTTCGTCCCAGGAAGAGGGTCGGCCCCGTCGGATCGGTCTCGAGCCACGTTCGGGCCACTTGGAAGCCATGCTCGATGCAGAAGTTGTCCAGTGACAGCTGACGTTCCATCCTGCAGGTTCAGGGGAGCGCGCCAACCGTGAGAGCGTCGCATCCACGACCTACGAACGGTACCCGGCGGGACCGTCGTCGGCGCCATTCATTGGCTCATGTCGCCAAGTGGCTGCATGTCGCGAGAAGAGCTGCAAGGGAGTCCGCACCGAAGGAGGGGCAAGAAGAAGCAAGAAAGAGGAGGCATTATCAAACGGCGCAGCATTTGGACCTCTCCTCGGTGTGTTGCGTTGCGTATTACAGACCCTAGCACCAGCCCACACAAGCACACTCGGAGACGTCTTGATTCACCATCCTACCACTGAGAAGCCCTTGAAGCCCTCCCTCCCCCGATTTCGTTTACAAATTTGCATCGTCATCAATGTTGCCGCCTCCTACCTACTTTATTCCGTGTCCGTCCGTATTCTCCTATTCATAACGTCTGACTGCGCTGCCTCTGTCAAAGCCGTCGTAGACTACTACTATTCACACACATAGACCCTTCTCTTGACCACCGCGCATCCTGTCGCATAATGTCGGCGTAGTCTCACCAGTCGCACATCATACACACGCTCCCAAAATGGCCGAAAGCGAGGGGCGCCAGTGGACGATTGTCCTGGTTTTAACCGCCCTGCTGCTTTCCCTCGTCGTCCTCTCACAGATTCTAACAACATACGTCACGGCTTACCGTCTTGCGCCAAACGAAATCACCTCTTTCATCGATGCTGTTGACTTCTCCATCGAGGAGAACGAGAGTTACGACCGCGACGTCGCCAAAGTTCAGCGCCTCGAGGATAAGCTGCGCCTTGGCCGCCTTCTGCGCGAGATCCAAAAGGGTGGCGATGACCTACGAGAGCAGATGAACGCGATGCTCCTCTCCGACGACACTACCACCCTTCGTACCATCGATCGCCTACTCTGGGCGAACAGGCGCCGCGACCTCGAGGACCGAGTACGCAAACTCGACCTCGTGCGAATGCGCTTCCTCGTTGTTTATATGGGTGTCGTAGCAGAGAGGGCAAGCGCAACGCCAGAGAAGCCTCCAACAATGCCAGTGACACCACCGAGAGATCTGGAAAAGTCGCCGCTGGCATTCACGCCGCCTCTGGACCAAACGAAGGCAGGCTTGACGCGTGCGCTGACAGAGGAGATCCGGCAGAAGCCGCCTCTGCGGAGGTTGACCACCCAGGCTCTCGGCCATCGCGAGGATACGGTTCCAGGTCACAAGATGGGGTGGGCGGGTGTTGTCCAGGAGTTGCAAAGAAGCCCCAAGCTGCACAAACGACGCACTTCCATCGAGAGGTCTATCGAGGAGGAGCTGTCCAAATCCAGGCTGAGTCTCTGACCATCAAGTTTGGCACGGTCATACGAACCACGAACCGATTCATCAACTTATGACGCCAGGTTATTGGCATTTTACGACTTATGATATCACGTATGCATTTACAACAAACAGCATCATGCCTTCTCCCATTCAACGCCGGCCAGGGAGCGGTATGCTTTTATGACACCACAACATAGAACTCGGCATCATTATTCGCCTGGTTTGGTTCCAAATCTGCGCAGTTTCGTTGCAGGTTCACCTCAAAAAGAATTGGGTGGCACGTGAGGGGTTTTGTGTGATTTGGGAGATTCCGAAAAGAATGGAAGTGGTGGGAGGATTATTTGTCTTTTGGTTCATGCTCCCGGGAGGATTAACACCACTTCACTTAGATGAGATACCCCTTTCCACAACCTTGTTAGCCCACTTAGCCATTGTGGTCTACTTCACACTACACTTTAGTTAGTTTTCGCTTTTCCGTATCTTTTACCTACAAGCCTCCTTCAACTAAGACTTACCTTTGGGTGATATTTGGTGATCTACTCTCCCGGTAATATCTCATCAGTGAGCAGGAAGCTTCATGTCATCAGGACCAGTGCTGTTCCTCTCCCCAACTGTGGTTTCGTTAGACATAAACCAAATGTGATGTCAGAGAGTTGGCTTACCATCGAGAGCCACCAAGAACCGGCTCACACAGTTGTAGCAAGCAACCTGTAACACTCATCAGCCCGGAATCCAACTCACTCACACCTCGAATCAAACTCACCGTCGTGGTAATCTCGACAACCTCCCTCTCGTTGAACAGCCCCTTCAACTTGTCAAAGGTCTCGTCCTTCACCCTCACGTTCCTCGTCATCTCGTCCGAGTACACAAGGACGGTCCACTGCTGCTCGCTCAGCACCTCGGGCCTGGCGCCCAGCTCCAGCGGCGCCTCCGTCTTGATGGCGTCCATGGCCTCGGCAGACACGCCGGCGGCGACGGCGAGGGGCGCGTGGTGGCCCCACTCGTACCAGGCCTTGTTGACGACGGCGACGCGCGAGATGGCCAGCTCGCGCAGGTCGGCGCCGATGGTCGTCTGCGTGCGCACGGCGCCCAGGAAGGAGTTCCAGCCGTCGGCGACGGGGGGCGCGTGCAGGAGGGTCAGGTCGAGGGCCTGGAGGGGCCGCGGGGCGCGGCGGGCCTGGATCCGAGAGACGATGGCGGCGTCCTCGGGGGTCGTTGTGGGCGGGGGGTTCGGGACGTAGGGGAGGCGCATTTTGAGGGGTGTTGAGGATTTGAAACCTTTAGATGGTGGTGTTGTTGTTCGGAGGGTTTTGAGCAGAGTCGGGATTCTTAAGACTCTTGAGGATAGCATGAAATTGTGTCCCGGGTTATGAGAATATATACTAACAAGTCACGAGAGGACGTTCGAGCGTGAGGATGCACCAGGTTCATGAAGCTTAAATGTTTGGAGGGGGCGGGGTTGATGGGCGCCGGCGTGTAAGTCCCGTCTCCACATCCCGAAAATCGGGCGGGCCGACGAGCGTTCTTCCACCCCCTCACGATGGGATGCCCGGTTGAATGCTGTCCCGGGCGGCGGCTAAGGTCCGGTAGCGGTGGTGGGAACGCTGTGAATACCTTGCGGGTTCGTGTGGAGAGTGCTTGGGGGTGACGTGCAGGAAGTATGGAGATGGGGACGGGTTTTTTGGCGGTTGAGAGTTCCCGTGCAGAAGTCTAGCTTCGTGAGGATCCAGAAGAATCAAGTGGTAATTTTGGATGTGGAAGATTGTTACGATGTGCTCTATGAATATGAGTGGTATTCTTGGTTGGGGAAATTGTGACTAGAGGAACATAGCTTATTTGAAAATATTAGAAAGGATGAAAACACTTATAACCTACCTAACTTCCTCACTTGCCTCCGCCTGTCTGTTCTAGAGATGTGGTAATCACCGCGGACTACCTCATATGACCTGAAGAGACGACGGGAAGTAATAGGGTTTAAACTCTTGTGAATTTGAGTTGCGATTGCCTCTTGTTGACTGATTAATAAAAATGCTGTCGGTTTTACCAACTCCAAACTCCCATCTATCTTCGTAGAGAGCGGGAGCTCTGACGTCGACCCGAAACTGAACTGGAGGTGCCTTTGCAGGTCCCTTCAGCACCTCTGGGGCGAGCTTTCCCCCTAACAGTCAGCGTACCCCGGCATCTCTACTCTGTACTGAGCGTGCTGCGACGCGATCACGTCACGTGGTAGGCAGCTGCGAGGGATCCACTTAAGTTCCTGGACCTTGCACCCATTTACGCGTGGATTTTTGCTCGCGTCGACCCGGCAGCGAACCTCTCCGTCTCCAACCCCCTTCTCTCTGCCATCACGCCCAGTCACTCGATCACGCAGCGACGATGGGGGATATCAAAATCGACAGCAAGGCGTTCCACGACCGCCTCTCGCGCTTTACCGGCGCCTGGAAGAATGACTTGCGCTCCAAGGATGGCGTCTTCAATGGCGCCTCGTCCATCGTCGTGATGATGGGCAAGGTGGAGGAAGTCCCGGAGCTGCACAAGAACAACGCCATGCATGTGAGTCGCCTCTCTCCCTTGCTCACAACCACCAAGACGGGGGAAACTGCGACGCGACGTGGTCGATTGCGCTCGACCAGAGAAATTGGGACGATGGACTGACACTTTTTGTTACAGTTTTGGCTTCTTGGCTACGAGTTCCCCACGACGATGATGCTGCTGACGGCCGACACGATCTACATCCTGACAACGGCAAAGAAAGGTGAGAAGGCACTTTCATCAAGTGCGCATGCATGTGGCGAGTTTGGCTGACATTTTTGCAGCGAAGCACCTTGAACAACTGAAAGGCGGCCGGTTTCCCCTCGAGGTCCTCGTTCGAGGCAAGGACGCTGCCGAGAACGAGAAGCTGTTTGTCAAGTTGGCAGATGCCATCAAGTCCGCAGGCGTGAGTCATTTCCTCATTGCGCCCAGGCATCAATCGCCGCTAACAACCACGTCTACAGAACAAAGTCGGTACCATTGCCAAGGACACCTCCAAGGGCCCCTTCATCGAGGAGTGGAAGAAAGTCTTTGCAGACCAGTGCAAGGATGTCGAGGAAGTCGATATCTCCCAAGCCCTTTCCCAACATGCGTTTTCGATCAAGGACGAGACCGAACTGCGAGCCATGAGAACCGCTTCCAAGGCTTGCGTTGCCTTGATGACCCCCTTTTTCCTTGAGGAAATGTCGGACATTCTCGATAAGGAAAAGAAGGTCAAGCATAGCGCTCTGGCGGATAAGGTTGACAAAAAACTCGACGATACCAAGTTTTGGAAGACCGTCGAGCTGCCCAACAAGACCAAACTCCCCGCGGATCTGGATCCTGCTCAGCTGGATTGGGTTCTGGGCCCCCTCGTTCAGAGTGGCGGCAAGTACGATCTGAAGATGAACTCGGAGAGCAATGACGATGTTCTTCACCCTGGCACCATTGTCGCAGCCATGGGCCTGCGCTACAAATCGTACTGCTCGGCTATTGCCCGCACATACCTGGTTGATCCGAACAAGTCGCAAGAGAGCAACTACAAACTCCTCTACAACGTTCACAATATGATTCTCAAGGAGGTACGCGATGGCGTCGTCATCAAGGACGTCTACAGCAAGGCCATTGGCATGATCAAGGCCAAGAAACCCGACCTGGAGAAGCACTTCTTGAAGAACGTGGGCTGGGGCGTTGGTCTGGAGAACAGAGATCCTACCTTGATTCTCAACGCCAAGAACTCCCGAACCCTAAAGGATGGCATGACGCTTGTCATCACGACCGGACTCAGCGATATCGAGAACCCCCAGCCGCAGGACAAGAACAGCAAGATCTACTCTCTTGTGATCACCGACACGATCCGCGTTACGTCGAGCGAAGCCGTTGTTTTCACTGGTGAGACCCCTATCGACGCGGACTCGAATTCCTTTTTCTTCAAGGATGAGGAAGAGGCTCAACCCACGCCGAAGAAGGAGAAGAAGGACTCCCGAGTTGGTGCTGTTGCTACTAAAAACATCACTTCTACGAGGTTGAGATCCGAAAGATCCACACAGGTTGATGAGGATGCGGACAAGAAACGGAGGGAGCATCAGAAGGAGTTGGCTGGAAAGAAACAGAAGGAAGGTCTCGCGCGGTTTTCCGAGTCAACAAGTGGAAAGAACGGCACCGAAGTGAAGAAGTTCAAGCGCTTTGATTCGTACAAGCGCGACAACCAATTCCCTCCCAAGGTTCGGGACCTGCAGATCGTGGTTGACGCGAGGAACGACACTGTTGTGTTGCCTGTCATGGGCCGCCCCGTCCCTTTCCACATCAACACTATCAAGAACGCCAGTAAGAGCGACGAAGGCGAATGGTCGTTCCTGCGTGTCAACTTCTTGTCGCCTGGTCAAGGTGTCGGACGCAAGGATGATCAGCCGTTTGAGGATGCCTCAGCGCACTTCGTGAGGAGCTTGACCTTCAGGTCGACAGATGGCGATCGATACCAAGAAATCGCTACCCAGATCTCAAACATGAAGCGAGATGTGAACAAGAAGGAGCAGGAGAAGAAGGAATTGGAGGACGTTGTCGAGCAGGACAAGCTCGTCGAGATAAGAAGTAAGTTGAAACCAGCATTGGACGTTTTCCGATATACTGACTTGAATCTTCAGACCGTCGCCCGGCCGTGCTTGATAACGTCTTCATTCGCCCCGCGATGGAGGGCAAGCGAGTTCCTGGAAAGGTGGAAATCCACCAGAACGGTATACGCTACCAATCGCCCTTGAGCACTCAACAACGAGTCGATATTCTTTTCTCGAACGTCCGCCATCTTTTCTTCCAGCCGTGCCAGCACGAGCTGATTGTCATCATCCACATTCACCTGAAGGATCCCATCATGGTCGCCAACAAGAAGAAAACAAAGGATGTCCAATTCTACCGAGAGGCGACGGACATCCAATTCGACGAGACAGGTAACCGCAAGAGGAAGTACCGCTACGGTGACGAGGACGAGTTCGAGCAAGAGCAAGAAGAGCGCCGTCGTCGCGCTGAGCTCGATCGTCTGTTCCAGGGCTTCGCCCAAAAGATTGCCGAGGCTGGCAAGAACGAAGGCATCGAGGTGGATGTGCCCATCCGAGACCTTGGCTTCCACGGTGTGCCGTTCCGAAGCAACGTGTTCATCCAGCCTACCACTGAGTGCTTGATCCAAGTTGTTGAGCCGCCATTCATGGTCATCACGTTGGATGACATTGAAGTTGCTCACTTGGAACGTGTGCAATTCGGTCTCAAGAACTTTGATCTTGTCTTCGTTTTCAAAGACTTCACCCGCGCACCATACCACGTCAATACGATTCCCGTCGAGTTCTTAGACCACGTCAAGGAGTTCCTGGACTCGTCAGACATTGCGTACTCGGAGGGTCCGCTCAACCTGAACTGGCCGACCATCATGAAGACGGTCACCGCCGATACCCATCAGTTCTTCATTGACGGTGGTTGGTCGTTCCTCCAGGCCGAGTCTGACGACGAAGGCGGCGATGAAGAGGACGCCGAGAGTGTCTTTGAGCTCGATGACGATGAGCTTGACGAGGCATCCGAATCTAGTGAAGAGGACTCCGACTTCGGCTCTAACGTATCCGATGAGGAAGACGATGCCGAAATGAGCGACGAGGACGAGGGCGAAGACTGGGATGAGCTCGAGGCCAAGGCCAAGAAGCGTGATCGCGAGAGCAACCTCGATGATGACGAGAGTCGCGGTCGCAAGAAGAGGAAGCACTAAGCAAAACGGCTTCGTTATCGTGGAGCATGATTTCCACCGGCGGCGGACCGCAGATATAAACAGAAGCAGTCCCATTTCGAGCAGTGTTTCTTCTATCAATGTATCAAAATTGTGTAGGCGTCTTGGGTTCAGACGAGAGAGGGGTTTTGGCAACGACAGATCTGCCGTCTGCGAGCTGCAGAGGGATCTGGCAGATAACTTTCTTATTAATCAAGGACTTAGCGATGAACCCTCAGTATCGTTTCCAAGTGCTCAATGTCTGTGACCCCATCACTGGCTAGTTCACCAACCGGTCGGTCAATGAATGATTTGTCCTTGGTAGCGGTAAAAGGTGTTCAAGATTGTCAGGTGAATGAATGAATGATCGGTCTTCTCCCCAGTTTCGGACCATCTGTTTCATTCCTATCACATCGGAACATACGTACACACAAGTATCAATCACTTGGAACAATTGTGTCGTTTTTTCTCAAATGTTGATATGCCGATCTAAGTTCGATTCCCTCCAAACTCCAGAGTTCCTTTCCTATGGTAGGCTAATGACGGTTGGTCTTCTCATTCAGGGTTGCCCACCTCGCCTCGCCTCGCCTATTTAGCAGATTGTGAACAAAAAGCAAACCCGCGAAACAAAAACATGACCCGAACGCAGGAGAGACCACACGGGAAAACGGTGGCCGGTCCATTAAAAACAGTAAGCCCGACGACGAGTTGCTAGTAGAAAGAAAAACATCAAATACCGTGCCGTCGGAGGCTGGTTAGGGGGGGGCGGGAATTCTGTGTTCTGTGTGTCAAACAAGATGACGGTCCCTGGGACTTCCGGAACCCCCCTTTTTTACTCATACAAATTTCATGTCAGTCCGTACAAAAGCAGCGCGCACCCGGGTTTGCCGTTCCCGTGACTCGACTCAACTCGCCAGCCGGCCAGCCAGATATGACGTGGGAGAAACGATGCGATGTTGCCCGACAGATGATGCGGTGATGCTGGGTGCCATTGAGGCGGAGGTGGCGTCGGACACGGAACGGAGGGGGCGCTGCATCTCATCGCGAGCCTTCTAAGCCTCGCCGGGACGCAAGTCGCGACCAGTGGCCGAGGCCGTGCTGGGGCCGGCCTTGGAACCTGGGGCATTGTTCCACGAGAGGTAGGTGTGGTCGCCGAGCTTTCTGCGTGGGGCGTCAGCAAGTTTATTCTTCACATGTGCAGGGCAACAGGAGAGAGGAAGGTTGCCTACCTTGGCCTGATGAGATGGGTGATGGTGAAGACGGCTCCAAGGAGAATGCAGATGCCACCGACGACGATGTACGCGATGCCGAGGAACGGATTGCGGCCACCCATGATGGTGCGTGTCGAGAGCACGATAGACTTAGTGCCCTTGTACTCCGTAGTAGGGAAATCTGCATCTCGTCAGCTGGATCTGCAAAGAGACTTGACCTTGCGGGGTGCTCACTGTCAGTGATGTTGACCTCGTAGGTGCCCTCCTTCATAGCCTCCACGTCATTGCGTTGATACAACTTGCTGAAGCTTGGCAACCCGGCGGTTCTCATCCAAACCTGGAAGGCCTGCCACTGCGCCAGGTTGGGCGGCGGGTTGTCTTCAGTGTAGCTGGGGTACTGGACCCTCCAGTTTGGCGGGGGCACAACGTCGGACGGCTTGTACTCAGTCTTTCCGTACAACGAGGCATCAGAATCCCAAGCGATGCCCGAGTTGTTGGACATCTCATATATAATGTCATCTTGCAACAAGCGAGGCGAGGTGAAGGTGTCGTTGAACATAGAGTTCGCGATCAGACCTAAGTACGCAAGGTCAACAATGCAACTCCGGAGGTGCGAGACAGTTTTCCAACCTACCACAGGGGTAAATGGGCTTCACAGTCCCGTTGACGGTCTCAGTCCGAAGAGGATCGCAGTTAGAGCTTCCTATCTTGCCAGCATCTAACGCGTCTCCCTTCAACTGCTTGTCGGAAAACGAAGCAACGTATCGTCTGTGGTTCTGGTAGAAGTTTGTGAGGTGATAGTAGAACAACACCGGCGGTCCCATGTTCTCGGGGATGGTGAACTGGATTGTGCACTGCTTCGTCGGGTACGTGATGCCGCCGCTTGTCGTGACGTTGACGTCCGTCACAGACCACAGGGCGTTCTTAGTCTGGTCGTTGCTCTTGAACGCGGTGGAAATGTACTTGGAATCCATCACGCTGGGGGTCTCCTTCGCTTGCGAAATGCAGTCGGTATACTCGATTCGGATTTCTTGCACCTGCATCGCGTTTCTTGATCAGCGACCACCCGGCCAAGGGAAGATATTTGTCGGACGTACCTTGGCGCTCGCATACAGAAGAAGTCCGCCGATGGGGGCAAAGATGATTCCTATCGTGAAGAAGAGAGGGAGGACCGTTTTGGGCGTCAGGATCGGCCTTGAACTGTCAGCCACCACTCCAATGTCCGTCGCAGCGATTCGCGATCGCAAAGTCGTCGGAGGACTCACTGCCATGCCTTCAAACGTTGCTGTCGAAACGCCGTATCTATCGCAATGTCCATATCAGCACCAAGTTCGTCGCGAAGGAGAGTCCAGCGCTTCCGAGTCCACCGAGGGCTTCTCTGGCGTTGTTCCGGGGCTTCCACGTACTGGCTGGTCGGCGGCTCTTCTTCTTCTCGTCCTTCTTCCCGGTATCGTGCGAATCGATGGAGTCGGCATGGTTGACACCTTGCGATGGATCGGACATCTTGGGCAAACGTGCACTCGAGGCGCGCGATTGATTCTGGTGTCGGAAAGTAGGTGGTTCGTAGGTTGATGTCGTAGCGGACGACGCGGGTTGCGCAGGACGGGACAGTTCCAGGAGACAGTTGAAGTCAGCCCGTGTGGCTTGGCATTTAGTTCAATGCACGGTTTGGGTTTAGCGCTGTGGCTGAGTGCCCACTCCTATTCATCACGGCGCACATGCAGGCTCCCTTGAAGCTGTTTAGCGTGCTGAAGCGGGTGTGACGGAGAAGGGACCTTCAATATCAGAATCATAGTAGAATTTGGCGTCTATAAAACGCTTGATAATACTTTGAGATGTTTGCATTTATTTAAATGTCTTTCTTTGGTCACAATATGTAGATGGAATGAAGTGCCCTTCATTGTGAGCGCATTGCAAGAAGGTGGCTGCTTGTCAGTGGAGGATTCACATATCCCTGTCACTGCTATTTATATAGAACGGATACTCCACCCACCCGCGCAATCCCATCTTTTTAGATGTGTAGGAAGTAATCTGACTGAAGAGATGTCCAATGCAAAAGGCAAAATTGGAAAAGCGCCGTCATATCAAGCAGGTCGTACGACCAAAGACAAGTGGGATAGGACAAAAATGTTCCGAAACCGAGAATCGAACTCGGGGCTATGCCTAACCTCTCAATGTCATGAGAGGGCATCATGTTGGCCACTACACCATATCGGAGATTGACACAAATTTTGCGCAAAACGTAAGCTATACCCCGCGCCACTCGGAACAACCCAAATTCCGCCCCATAGATCTGTGAGCGATCACGACCGGCAATCTCACGATATCATGTGCTTCATTCAAAGGCGCACATACTTAGGGAGAGTCGGAAATGATTGCGTTGTTCAAATAAAGCCTTGCAGATGCCCTGTCGTTCTGGAATCGCCGATATTACGATGGACGCTCGACCACGCCAGCCCTGACGCTAGAAATCTTCTGGCACGTGCCTCAAAGGGGTTGCTAATAACGTTGATCTGTGATACGTTTCATCTCGTTTACTTGATTGTGACAATTTTGACCTGGCAGAAAGAATGATGCAAGGCGTATCGGATGGAAGAGAGCGGCTTGGAGCTTGTTATGTTTATCAGAGGTACGGCAGCAATGTAGATACCAGGACGCATGCGATACCTTGAAGCCGCAACTTTGTGGCCGAAAGCATGACATCTCAGTAGTCGACCATTAGGTAAAGTGGAAGACGAAGGAAACATGACTGTGTTTTTGGGAATCCCGACTCGGAGGTGACGACTCAGTAATGACATCTGAGAGAGGCGACAGCAGCGACATGAGCTTGAAACGGCACTCCTGAGAACAGAAAGTGGTTCTCAAAGAGCAAGGCTGGGTACGGATAAGGTACACAAGACCCTTGGCTGTCTGAGATGAAATCGACAAGGCGGCGTGGCAGAGAAATGCAGTGAAAGCGGGTGTCGCTCCCTGAGAGGAAGGCGAGACAGGCGAGACAGGTGCTGCTCAAGGGAAGGGATGGGTCAGTGGTTGCCGGGACCCTAAGGCCCGAATGGTGCGTACCAACTTGATCAGCGGGCTATCGAATGAACGAGCCACTGACAGACGAGATTTAGTGAGGGGCATTTGCGGGCAGACGGGGAAGGCCCACTGAAAGCGCCCTGAAATTCCACGGGAAGGCTCTCCGGGCATGATGACATGGCCGAAACCAGGGACCCAGGGTGGCCCGGCATGACCAGTCAAAAACGCCGCTGAGAGCTGCACAGAATCGCAACCGAAGCGGCTTTGGAAGAGGTGGAAGCTGAAGCTGAAGCCCGGACACTTCGGGCTGCAGGGAAGGGAAGCACCAGAAGGCCACAAGACGATCTGTGCGCCTTCTAGAACTCTTCGACGCCCGTGAGTGGCCGGCCGGGGCAGCAAGGCCCCTCAAAAGCTTGGACCCGACACCGTCACCAGCGTACAGGTGCAGCACCTTGTGTGGTGTCTGTCTGCCAATGCCACCTGCTTCCCACAGCCAAAGGGACTGTGGAAAGAGGGAGTGGAGGGGAAGGAGAGGGGGAAAGGAGCACCTTCCGCTCTTTCGTGTTTTTTTTCTGTCTCTTCCATGTTGCTCGTGCTTGTGCTTGTGCCCTTTTACTGGGTTCGACTGGAAGCAGCGAACATGGATGCGTCAAAGGACCCTCCTCCTGATGTAGGTACATACCTACAAATGTATTCGTACTGATACCTCACCTCCTGTCTCCTGTCTCCTGCCTCCGTGCCTCTGCTGGCAGTGAGAAGAAGGTGGTCCCCCCCCCACCTCACCCCCCATCCCAGTGCAATCCCTAAACTGAACCCAAAAAGCTTCCTTCCCTTGGCCTTCCCGTTTTCTGCACTCCCCCATTTCGTGTTTCCATCTTCCATTCTCTTGTCACCTTCCGACCTCCCGTTCTCTGCGACTTGCCCTCGATCCAGACAAGACGCGCTTGTGAGATATTCTCGTGGCATCGTCTCATCTCGCACCCGGAAGACTCGCACCAGAACGAGCCCAGGAACAGCAAGCCTCAACTTGCCACGCCTCCATCGACCATCGACCATCGACCTTCGGTACAGAGTACATGCCCCCGTACCTACCTACATTACAAACTAGCCGCATCCCCTCCATCTGCACTGCGTTGCTGGACCCACGACGTAACCTCTACCTCTCTTCATCCTTTCTCTTATTGTTCCCCTCCTCTCTTCGATCCTCAACCCATATTCCATCCCTTTTGCCTCCCGCCTAGAGCAGCTTCTGTCTGTTGTTGTCTGTCCCTCTTCCTCGGCCCGGTCGACGATAGCTGCCCGCTTCAACACCTCCGAGCTATATCGAGACGCTGTTGAGCTTGCGCCCCATTCTACCCGTCTTCCACTAGTAGGTAGCTCCGTCTGCTATCTCTTCTAGTAAGTAGAGCTTCCCTCGAGCATCGCGCAGCCTACACCCAAGCCTCCATAGTTTCAGTCCCATCTTCTTTGCACCTGTTTTGTCGTCTTGTCTTCTCCAGCTATATTGCATTACAACTCCAGCAAGCCCCTTGTCACCGGCCCAACTTTCCCTGCTTTTAACTCGCAACCTGGTATTCTTATGGCATCGCCTTTGGACTTCTTGCCACTACTCAGAGTCACTTCTTCGCAGCCAATTGCATCTCTACGCCGATCTTCGCTTTTGCATCTTAACCTCCTCATGACCTAGTGGCCAGCGAGTCGTGATCTGCCCTACTGCTGGAGCCTGACCCAGAAGACGAAGTACTGGGCACAGTAACCCCACCAATTTCGCAACATTCTTTGTCTATCACTCTGATGACCTCAGAGGACCGGGCAACCAGTTGTCATTCCTCGTGCCGCTCATAGATCAGAGACTGAAACTGACCACGCATTCAAGTTTTCCAACAACACCATCCTACCAATTCCATTCCCCCATAGCCTCGAGCTTTGCGCCGACTTGCCTACCTTCTCGCAGCAGATCCCACGAGACGTCGACGAATACGAACCGTAACCAGATCTTGTGCGAGCATACCGCCCATAGTCGCCCAACATGTTCAAGAGTCCTTTCGCCAACCCTTTTGGCGGAGCCAGCGACGCACCGCCAGCTGGGGGTAACGCCATCCATCGTGTTATCGAAGAGGAGGAGAACGATACCGTCACCTCCCCCACGTCACCGAACTTTGGTATGAACGCTGGCATGACATTCAGCGGTCCTTTCGGCGGCGATGGTGCAGATGATGCTCCTCCCTCGGCTCTCAGGAGCCCGCCGAACCCCGAGAGCTATCCTGCCCAGTACAACTTCGGTCGCCGAACCTCGGTCTCTGCAGAGTCGCTGAAGCCCAGCGCTGATAGCTACGACAACTGGTCTCCTCCAGTTCATGAGAAGAACAAGGAGCAGCTGGATCGTCTTACGAAGGCGATTGGTGGCAACTTTCTGTTCAGTCACCTGGACGAGGAGCAAAGTGACCAGATTTTGGGTGCGTTGATCGAGAAGCCTATTCCGGCCAAGGGTATCAAGGTAAGCAGGTCACGGCTGTCAGTTTGTTGCACAGACGGGGTCTAACGTTCTACAACAGGTTATTAGCCAAGGTGACGCCGGTGATTTCTTCTACGTGGTTGAGAAGGGATCCTTCGACATTTACATCAACAGCAGTGGAGCTCTGCAACCCGGCTCCGATGGCATGGGCCAAAAAGTCGGAACCATCCAGGCTGGAGGCTCGTTCGGAGAACTTGCCCTCATGTACAACGCTCCTCGTGCTGCGACAATTGTCTCTGCCGAGTCTGGTTGCAACCTGTGGGCGCTCGACAGACTCACGTTCCGCCGCATTCTCATGGAATCGACATTTGCCCGTCGCCGGATGTACGAGAGCTTCCTCGAGGAGGTGCCGTTGTTGCAGTCTCTCACGCCGTACGAGCGATCCAAGATTGCCGACGCGCTGGAGACCCAGAAGTACACCCCTGGCCAGACAATCATCAAGGAGGGCGACCCGGGCCACTCCTTTTACTTGCTCGAGAGTGGCGAGGCTGCTGCGTACATCGGCGACAGCAAGGAAGCTGTCAAGCAGTACAGCAAGGGAGATTTCTTCGGTGAACTTGCACTCTTGAACGACGCTCCTCGCGCCGCTAGTGTCGTCGCAACGACAGATGTCAAGGTTGCAAGCCTCGGCAAGTCGGCCTTCCAGAGGCTTCTTGGCCCCGTCGAGGGCATTCTGAGACGGACAAAGTACGAGGTGGTAAAGACGGGCGTTGAGGAAATGGATCCTCTACAGGCGGCTTGAACGGACGGCAGGCAGGGCGGCGAATTTGCGTTTTTGGAAGATTGGATTGCGGCTTTGGGAAGGTTGACAATAAATGTGAAGGTTCATTCATGATGGCGTTAGTGGATCCCTACCTTCGCTTTCCTAAAAGGCATGGCTAGTGACGTCCAGATACCTGTTAGTAAAGAGTATTTTATCCAGCATTCTAAACAACAACTCGCAGGGGATATGGAACATCCCAGTGGTATCATTGATATGGATAGGTGTTGTTACAAAGAAGCGGGAAAAGGCGTCAATCATGAGGCGAGCGAGGAGACATCAATGTCTGCGATAGTACCATCTCAGTCTCCTCTTACCCTCATCTTCTCCAATACCTCTCTCCTCAGTTGCTCGATGGCGATCTCTGTTTCCAACGTTCTTCCGACACCCTTTTTCCAATTCTCTTCCAATCCCTTCATCTCGCCTGCGACCTCTTCTTGCTGTCTTCTTCTGGCGACCGTAAGGATATCGATCTGGCGTTTCGTTTCCGCAAGATCTCGCTCCAGGGCTTTGAGCTCGTTCTCAAGACCCCAGTTGCCGATCAGCCAAGCATTCTTGCCATACTTGTCCAGAAGACCCAGATTCTGGGCTCGAGCGTCCAGGTACGCATACGATACGTACGCCTTGCGGAGCGAGTCCTCCAGGCGCCGGCGGTCCTCTGCCGTCTTTGGTTGCCCTGGTTCGGGGAAGGGCTCTTGTGTCTGGTAACGTTCAAGGTCGATGACCTTCAGAGGTTGTTTCGACGCGACGCGCTCGAGCTCGAGTTCGATAAGGGGAGAAAACGAGGCTTCTTTGTAGGCTGGCGGAGCAGCTGGCTCAGAGATCGCGAGCTCGGCTCGGATCAGGGACTCGGCGGCTTCACGCTCGGCCGGCGTGGGCTCGTCGTCAATGTCTGCGGGCGTCGGGTGTTAGCTGGATGGCGTAGGCCCGGCGGACGGGAGATCAACAAACGTACACGGAAGGGACTCGTGGAAGGCGTTCAGCGCTCTCATTTTGGCTGATTATGTAGACTGCCAGTTGCGCAGCTTTGTGGAATTTTCCGGGATGAATTGGTCGTATTGTGGCGTCAACAAATCTTGCCTTGAAAGTGAACGGTTGGATGGTACGGGATCTCGGTGTGCCGCGGCTGCGCGAGGTGGCTACGACTTGAAGTTGCGAAATTTGGGCCTTGACGCACGTACCTACCCGCCCGATAAGGAGATAAGTCGGCTACAAGAAACGGGGGTCTGTGCGCAGCAGTTCTTCGAGCACGGGCTACCCGCAGTCGATCATTCGGGGTCGATCCACTCACACACTCAAATGACATGGAACGCAAACCATCCTTCCAACTGCACCTAATCGCTAGCGGACTTCAGTCCCCTGGACAGCCATGCGTGTATGCCGTCCCAGCACAGGAGGCCGCAGAAAAACATCTAAACCGACGACCCAACCTTGCGATCGATGATGGGACGACAGGACCTGACGTGCAGAACGGAGTTTAAGGGTTCGTTTAGCTGGAGATAGTATCATTGTCTACCCCACCAGCTAAGCTAATTGTTCCCTTATTTCTTCTTCTGCTGATCATCTTTGACAGTACTATTTCTACGGATACTCGGTGACGCATTCCGGACTGGAGCGAGAGCTAAGACGTACACTTGCGCGATGAAACCCGAGATTCCTTTGACAGCTTGTGGTCGCTGAGAGACCAGCAGAAGACGACGTCGGGAAGTCGAACGAGGAGGCGCTTCCACGTGGCTTCAGTTCTCCTTCTGGACACTTTCCATCCTGAGCGACTCGTGTTCGCGTTCGGTAAACCTCTCCTTCAAGAAGAAAAGCCCGCCAGCCCGTTTTCCACATACTTAGAATAACGCATATCCACTGCGTGTTTATCAAATCACCGTCGTGTTCCCTACTACACACCACTTAGATGGGCTTCCATGACCAAAATAGCTCTTCAAAGAAAAGGTCAATCGAGACGAATAGCATCTGCCAATCCAAGCCGGGTCTCTTAGCCCGTCATCGCCGTGAAATTTTCCAATTGCGGTGCTTATTGAATTCCTAGCAGACGCGAATTGGACGGGTGCCGGCCGGAATGTGACTCTGGACTCCTTTTATGACCCAGGGACCAACCCAAGGCCGCGAGACATCTTCTGCCTGTCAGTGGCACGACTACTCCGAGCTATTTGGGCCGGTGTTCCATCCGTGCCTCGCCCCAGCCGTGCTACCGAGCTATGGACCGGATGGCTGCCACCAGACTTACCGGAAGCAGTGACCCGCTCGGGCTCTTTTCGCGATGCCGCGTTGATCTCGACCCTCTCATCGAGAATCCACCACGTGAGGGGGCTAGAGGTCGGCCGCGCCTTTGGCTTGGGCGTGGCGTCTTCTCGGACTGAACTATCGCATGCGGCACATGCATTTCCACGCTTCTGGTTCCATGGAAAGGAGGTCATGTCGCGACTCATGAAGGACGAGCCGGTTCGCGCTGGCTACTCTTAACAAGTACTGCCCGCAGTGGCTTGCTGATGCCGCGTGCCCCTTTTCCTCCTATTGACGTTCTCTGACGGTTGCGAAGAATTCGGCATCTCAACGGTCTCAATGACGCTGGATGTTCTTTCTTAAGGGAGCGTACATCCCGTGTAACACGAAATCTGAGTCTCTTTCTCCCGGGACGGCCCACGAAACGGCTGGCAGATCATCAAACCCGGCCGTGTTATTGTCGACACCATGAAGCCTTCAGTCTCCTTCACCTTTCTGGTGTCCGCACTCCTGCCTGCCACGGTGCCGTTTGTGACAGCTCAGAAAGTAGGCAGCATCACGGATGCCGTCACGCAACTTCCACCTTGCGCTGTAAGTACCGTCCAATGCCTGAAATTCCGGTCGCCACTAAATCGCATGCCTCTAGGTCACCTGTATCCTGTCAGCGATCAGGGAATCGTCCTGTGGTTTAACAAATGCAACATGCATCTGCGCTGATTCCCAGTTTGAGACCTCAACCGAGAACTGCATCGTAGGAGCTTGCCCGATTAAGGACACTCTACGTTAGTAAATACCTAGAAATTTGGCTACATTATCAAGCTAACATACTATCAGACGCAAAAAATGTCTTCGAAACAACATGCGGCAGACCAGTCAGAGACCATAGTGCCGAGTACGCAAGGTTGACATGGATATTGCTGGGACTCATGATCGTCACGGTCGCTGCACGCCTGATATACAAGTTCTTCTCTTCGGCCCAACTTGGATGGGACGATCTGTTCACCTTTCTCGCCTTTCTCGCCGTTCTCCCGTCATTTATCATCAACCTTGCCGGACTCGTACCCGCGGGCCTCGGCAAGGATATCTGGACCCTCACGCCAGATCAGATTGAGCATTTTGGCTTTTGGTTCTACTTGCTGGAGCCCATGTACTTCATCCAGATGGGTCTGGTAAAGTCGGCAATCTTGTTCTTTTACATGCGCATCTTCGACCGGGCTGGTCTCTCTCGTCTTTTGTGGGGTACAGTCATATTCAACACTGTCAATACGTTCGTCTTCCTCATCGTCGGCATCTTTCAATGCACCCCAATCAACTACTACTGGAAGAGATGGGACGGCACCCAAGGAGGCACATGCATCAACATCAACGCTGTCCCCTGGGCGAACGCCATTATCAGTATCGTTCTGGATATATGGATGCTCCTCTTGCCGTTATCCAGGATTCGGACTCTCAACCTACATTGGTGGAAGAAGTTGGCCGTCGGAATGATGTTTTGCGTCGGAACTTTGTGAGTCACTCAACCCTTCGTCTTAAACACTACATACTGACAACGTTCAGCGTGACCATTGTGAGCGTCCTCCGGCTCCGCTCGCTCGTGATGTTTGCAAATTCCCTCAACCCAACTTGGGACCAGTATGGCATTGCATTCTGGACAACCTTGGAAGTTCCAACCGGCATCATCTGCTGCTGTCTACCAGCTATCCGCCTCATTCTCATCAAATCCTTCCCCAAGCTGTTCGGCATGCTCACAAAACGCTACGACTCCCACAAACACTCCGGGGATCCGTCGAGTGGGAACATCCAGAGCAATCGCATGTCCCACGCCTTTGAGCCCGAGGCCGATGCCGACTCCTCGTCAACAACGGAGCTGCAATCCGCAATGCGGAACGGCAAGGGCATCGTCTGTAGCAAGTCCTTCGCCCTCGAGACACAGGACTTGTCCCATCTGTACGCCTTGCAAGACCTCGAGTCCGGAAGTGCCAAAAACAGCATCGCGGCACAGAGCCACAGGTCAACCTCTATTTCACATAGCTCCAGTGCCACTTCAGACTACGCTGGCCCGGGGCGGAAGCAATCTAGTCCTCCAAAGGACTAGGCTGCAAGCCACACCACGACGAAGTGTTGTCCTCTTCGTTCAAGGCTTACCACAAGACTTCAGCACTTGTACATATCACGGCAAATTTTGGGGATGCAAGCTCCTACAGCGGCTTTGAACATCTGCATTGGCATTCTGGCATTTCTGTTCACGAGACACTGTACGATGAGTATATTTGTAAAACCCCGGATAGATGAAACGGCCTCGGCGTTGGGATAAACTTTTGTATAGCTATTATTTCTTTTTTCTTTCTTTTTCTTCCACATACCCATCCGTTGACGAAGTCACTGGACTAGCATACGATTTAGCGGAACATACGGTCTTCGGAAGAGAGCAGCGCGGCCTCGCGCTCTCGGCCGTACGAAAATGAAATAGCATTGTACAGTACATACCTTTTTCCGGAAGTTCCACAAGAAAACAAGAAATGCCAAGGCACATCCGTTTTACCGTTCGCCTTTGTTGTCGTGTGCAGAAATGGAAATTATCGTTCGGTGTCCCCCCAAGCGAGGGGATGCATGCGGCGGCATCCCCTAACCCCCTTCGCGTCGCTTACAACAGCCTTCTGCCATTGGATGTAGGCACACTCTCCGAGACAATAGCACTCGATCCGGCTCCGAGAGTCGTTCGTCGGAAGGAAGCACCGATCGTCAGCCTCAGATCGTGTCTGTCTTACCCGGGTTGTCGGGAAATATCAGAAATCCGAGACGGGTATCGTGCTTGTACGTTGATGGATTAGCTTGCATATTCTCGATGACGATGGATCATTCAGTTCGGGTTGTTTGTTGTTTGTACTTCCTCTTAATTGCAGCTCTTTTTCATCCCGCCAGCTGTCTCAAGAGCAAATCCATGGTTAGCTTCGTCTTGTTTAAGCCCAGGCAGCTGTACATGAGAGTCACCGCGTGGAACTGAACACGGCAGCATATAGACACATACGGTAGAATTTACGTGATATCAAGCACGGGTGCAGTGCCGGATCTTGTAAGGTTGACAAATTGATAGACTTTTCTATTACTCAATGTTTTGAACAAGACAGGTCAGACTAGTACCCTACTACAGGAAACAACACCAAAGGCAACGAAGAAAAGGGAGATTTCATGAGTTGACAGGAGTTGCCCTGGCCCAGGAAGTCGGTGTTGTCCGCGATGGAAAGGAAGGAACGGATGAGCAAGTGGTTGCTTCCTTCCCACGCAGCGATAGCACCTGCCTCTTGTCAAATCACATCGGCATGTTCCTGCCTCCTTCTTCCGTCTCTCGAAACTCAAGCGATTTCCTCAAAGGAGTGCACCTCGTGAAAAGTTTGTTGCTGTTCTCAACGTGCAGATATTGGTCTTTGTTGAGCGGCCTCTATCGTCATGGCGGGTTACTCAATCCAAGCCTTCTACAAAAAGGAGGTGTTGCCCACGCCTGCCGCAGCAGCCTGTTCTCCCACCAAGAGACACGCCGCGCAAGACGACGGCTTCACGCAGGCAGAAGTCGACGCCGGAAATAACCCTCTCGACCGCCAATGGAACCCGTCCGAGAAGTATCATGACATCCTCATCGATAACATCCAGCCGGGACCGGCGCTCGTTTGTTTCACGGGCCGCATAGTCAACTACGCACCGGCGTTCTTGGACTCCAAGAACGTCTACAGTAGGCCGGCCCATCAGCTGGTTGTCAAGGATGATACGGGTGCGATCACGGTCTGTATTTCCCCCCTGAATATCATGAGATTGACCACTGAGATTGAAGTGTTCTATCAGGTCAAACTTGTGCCCATAGGCATTCCTGTCTCATATCTTGTCATCGGTCAACTCGTCACCATCTGGGCCAGCTGGGCGGGAGCTGCGGCGAGCTCGCATCATGGGAGCATCCCCTTCGTCACAATGTACACGCCAATCAATCCAGCAGACGTGGGCACGAAGCAGTTCATCCAGTTCATACCCGACACTCCCGACACGCAGAATCTCTATCGCGTGCCCCTAGAACACGAACTTGATGAGGAGAAGCCAAGAAAACCCTTGCCGGGTTTGATGACCCTCGGCCAATACCTCAAAACGGGCCACGATACCCGCGGTTCCCGCATCATCGTCTGCGTCAAGAGCATCGGCTCACGCAAGCGCATCCCCGTACAAGACGGCACGAGGGAGGCGGAACTCCTCGAGGTCACGGTGTGGGACGACACGGCCAGCTGCGCGCTGACGCTCTAGGAAGACAAGGCAAACTCGGCCAGGCTGTGGAAACCCAACGAGACCATCCTCCTCTTCACGAACCCCAAGTTCGTCGCTCCACGAGATACCAAGCCTTACCCCACGCCGCCCGGCATTGGCCTGAGTTACAACACGCTCGTCGACGTCGACCCGGCGTTTCCTGATGGTGACTGGCTTCGGCAGTGGGTGAAGGGCAGGGTCAAGAAGGAGAGCGTCTACATTCCGTTTCCTCAGGATGTCTGGGACGTCGAGGACGCCGTCCATGGGCCCATACGCCCGCTCTTCACGCTTGCTGAGGTGGACGACTTCGCTCGCACCGATCCGGCGACGGATTTCACGGGCAAACTCAGCTTGACCATTCTCGGGATCGACTTATTAGGACATTACCGAAGAAAGATGCTATGTTGCGTCGAATGGTGCGTAAAATTCAAGTACCCGCAACATCGTACACACTAAAGTAGAGCGAGCGAACGACGAGGGCATTGCTAATGCGAGCTGTCCAGTTGCGGAGTCCCCCTATATGCCAACCACCCGTCTGCGACATGTAAGAACTGCATGAAAGAACGTTCGCTGGTCCTCAACCCCCGAGTCATGGGTGTCCTGGTGGACGAGACGGGATGTATCGCGCAGGGGAAGCTTGTCTGGAGCGAGCAGGCTTGGGGCGAGCTATTCTTCCCCGCCGCCGCCTCCGATACGGGAGTCGAGGGCGGGCTGGAGACTTCTCCTCACCCCTATCCTCCTTCTTCCCCGGCTCCGTGGACGGGGATTCTGGCACTGGACACGAGTGGACTGCGGACGCTGGAAGAGCAGATGCTGTATTCACGTTTCACACTGACGTTCGGCTGGTCTCCTTTCGTCGAGCGGCTGTGTGTACTCGGAGTCGAGTGGTAAGGTAGGTAGGTAGGGAGCCCAAAAGCGGGGGTTGCAGCTTTGTTTCGTCAGGGTGGTGTAAGGTGCTGCTCCGTCGATGAGGGGTCGAGAATACGAGGACGCGGCCTGTCGGTAATCAGGGAAAGTCGAGGATGAGGGCGATTTGTGTGAGGAAAGCGAGGGATATTTGCAATGATGTGGGCGGAGATATATGGCTTTGATAAACGACGTAGATGTTCTGATGGAAGAACTGTTGATGGGCGAAAGGGGTTGATATGTAAACAAAACATGACATCTCAGCGAGCCAGGGTATTCTTGAGCAAGCTATGGCCAAAACCTTAGACAGAAGCTTGTTGCAGAAATGGAAACTACACCTCTCCAGACTTTCGACCTTGCAAAAGAGCGTATTACGAGACACCACGTATTCACTATACATCACATCAAGTTTGGGGAAAAGAGAAAATAGTGATACAAGGCATGGATCTATTCATCAGGTAGATCATTGGCCATTTGATTTGATAGTACAAGGGCGACGCTTTTCGTCGCCAGGTCATAAGTTTTCGTGATACATGCTGTCATCCGCCGCCGCGGCAGTCAATCTCGCGGTCGAGGGAGCCCGATTCCCTTCGCCCACGCCCAGTTTCTCAAAGAAAACACCTTCCTTGGTCGCTACACTCCGTTTCCGATAATAAATAAAAAAGCCGAGCAGTAATCCTATCCTCCCATGCCGAGTACAGTGTTGTGTTGTGTTATTGGTGTTGGTCGCTAATTCCTTCCTGGGAGGTAAGGTTTGGTACAGGGAGAAGAAGAAAACGGACTGCCTTGCGGAAAAGCGATGTGAGTGCAGCACGATATAACCTAGGGATCATGTCCCAGGATTAATGCTTAGTGACTCTGTCGTCACCGTAGGAGGAACCACCGCTCTCGGAGGTCTCGGTCTTAGTCAGCTCCTCGCCGTCCTCCTCGGACGGGCCATGGATAGACTCCTCGAAGACAGGCTCAGGTTCGTTGACGTCGAACTTGGTCTTGAAGGCATTCAAGTTGTCGGCGTAGCCGCTGCTGTTGGTGCGGCGACGAGCGTTGGTGAAACGGAAGTCCTCGTCGACGACCTCCTCACCAGCATTGCCCCTGCGAGTCAAAGACGTCAGCCGCTGAACTTATGATAGAATTGAAAATGGGGAAGGTTGCTTGAGGGCCGAGAGTGAAGGTGCTTGGTGACACGAGATGGGCAAGAAGGGTCGTGTGTAAGTGGGGTAAGCAACGAGAGAGGTCCGAACATACCAGTTACTTCGGCCGCCGCCGTTCTTCTTGACCTTCTTGGGGTCGACACCCTCGTGTCCATGCTTGGCGAAATAGCGAGGCAGGTGCTCCTGGGGAGAAGCAGTGCCGTCGGCCAAGCCGGCGTGGTCACGGTCGTTGTACTTGTGAGAGCGAGTCACTGCAGGCCATGTTAGTCGAGGTTCCGAAAGCGGTTGATACGTGCAAGGCACGGCCAATTGTCATGCCAGTGAGGACTGGTTGGTGATGGACGGTGATGATGTTGGACGTCTGTAGATATATTGAAGATGATATGGTGGTGAGGGGTGGAACGGGCGGAGGTGATGGGGAAAGACGTCACGCGAGGGGGATTGTGATGCGGGGCAGGCGAGGCAAGAGCTTCGGGGGAGAAGGGCAGACATACTCTTGATGGAATTGGTGATGAGGAGGTGATTGTGCGTGTGTAAGCGCAAAGAGAAAAGTTCAAGTGGATTGGCTTCTTAGGATGGTTGAATGTTCAGTCGTCAATGTTGGAATGCGTGGATGAGATGGCAGTCGATGAGTTGTTTCGATGGATTGGAGAGATAGCTTGATGGATTGGTTGGTGATGTGAAGAGGGGAAGGACGAGGTTAATGTAGACGGGCAGGATGGTTTTATGGATGGAAGAAGGCTCGAGAGATATGGCGACCTATCAGATCATGCGATCAACAGACAGCTTTGCCCAAGGGGGAGGACGGGGATGCAGGACAAGGGGGTGGGTGAAGTATCTTGGTAGGCCTTTCCCTTACAGTGAAAGGTATCTTGCACTTCATTCACTGAGGAGTACATACCCAGGTAGTAAGGAGGTCCGGACCGGCTGGGCTGGGTTGGCTGGCAAGCGCAAGCTGGGTCCTTGATGAGAAGCTGGATCGCGTGACTTGCTGCAGATGGGGGCCGGCAGCTGCTGCAGCTTGCAACTTCCATTGCAAGGGAAGGAACCACCGTCCACCCGCAGCTACGACGGGGGACGGCCGGCGTGGACTGGCCGTAGTGGAGAATGGGAAGGCGCGGGTGGGCGTGGGCGTGGGCGTGGACTGACGCCAGACTAAACCTTCATTATGCCACTTTTTGTCGCCGGTCAGTGTCGTCCAGTGTCTTTCCACAGGTCCTTCCCTTGTTCAGAAGCTGCCGTTTGCTGTCCCCTTCAAGCTTGTTTGCTTCTCGTTCCCCACTAGCTATCTCTTCCATGACAATCCATACCGTTTCTGCCCTCTGATCTTCTTACCTCTGATATCTCTTCAACAATCGAAACTGAAGCATAAGGTACCTTCCTCATCTTCCCTCCCGTCCCGAAGTGCAGCATGACCACGGGAGCACGGTGACGCAAAGGGTCCACTCGGATCCGGGGTCTCAGGTACCAGCTGCGCAGGGACGGGTGGCCAGATTGCGGGGTAGTGGATACCAGAGTACCAACCGTCGCTAGGCCGTTACATGCCACCGTCCACGCATACCGCTGCGCCCTCGCCGTAAGACAAGTACCGGAGGAGCACGCTATCGGTATCTCGCATCCCTGTCCATCGAGCCACTTCGGCGCCGCAACTCATCGAAAACTGCCCATCGTCAGTGTCGTCTCATCCCGGTGTCTTCCTTTTTTTTGGCCGTCGTACGGATTCGGATTCATACGGGGCAATCGCTGTTGTTTTGACCCAACAAATTATTCGCTTTGTCTATTTCCACGGGAACCCGTTCACCGTATTGTCATTCTCGCAATCTGGACGCTTCTTTCCGACCTCGGACCGTCCCCAACGGTTGGCTGTGGCTCGTTGGATTTGGGCCATGTGGCAGCTTCGTTGTTCTGGCCTGGCCGGAGCATGGCATGGCTCCTTACCAATGACTCCATCTCGCGGCAGGCTGCAGGTTGGCATTGGCACACATGATCATGCTCAAGCTCAAGCTCGGCGACTGCCGGTCCACGTCTGTCTGACTAACTTACCTAAGGTAACCTACCTTACACGTAGGGACTGCTGAGGGCATTGATTCTTCGAACACGTCGAGTTCCGGAATAGCAGCAGCATCACCGACGAGATGGAGACTGAATTGGGTCCCAATAGGTCTCCCATCGTCACCTGCCGCTGCACTGCAACTTCTGGATCCGCTCATTCCTATTCCCGTTCCCCCAACGAGTCTGGAATGTCAGTGCATCTACCGGAAAATGCCCGTATGACTGATCGCTTGTCGCTGGCGTTTCAATCCTGCCCTGCGTCTACGGAGTACACAGTAAATGTACCGGTCCCCGAGAACCCCTGAGGGCCAAGGACATCACCGCAATCCAATTGACCAATGGATCCACTCGGGTCATTCGGACAGCTTCTGGAGCTTGCTCGCAACTACGCCTCCCTCCTCGGTCCCCGAAATCGCAGCAACCACGGACACCTCGACTCGACTCCTTCTCCTTCCAGTCAGAGTATACACGTGTACCGCCTCCTTCCAGCCGCAGCTTCTCACCCAAGCTCGCCTACCAGGCTCATCATCATCACCCACAATCTTGCTGCTTCGATGCGGCGCAGAGATCCGAGGAGGAATCAACTCCACCGGCACCGCATCGACACCATGTCCTCGATAAACCCCCCTGACTCGCGCGATCGGGACCCCGCCCGTCTGTGCACCCCTCTGATCTGCTCTGCAGCGCCTCGTTTGGTGGTTTGACGCGCTTGACGTGTTTCCCTTTAACCTGCCGCATTCCTCTGGGAGCAGTCATCCCATTCGTCGGTCCAAAGCCGGCCGATGGAGCGCATCAACTTCCAACGACCTCCGGCTCCGTTCCAGAGCTTGGTTTTTCGGAGACGCTGACTCTATCTGGTCCCGATCTACTGTAGCAATCTGCTATCTATGGACCCTCTGAGGGGCCAGATATGCCAGCAGCGAATGTGGATTGTAGGTCACGCCAGCGATTGCGGCATGTCGTTTCCAAGCTTCTAGTTCTGAAAGGAGACAGGTAAACGTATCCGTATCTCAGGGGCTTATCCGTCGTGAACTGCCTCAGTGCCACGCAGCGGGGCGGCCAGCGTCGCCGGACGTGGAGTGACCGAGCAGCGGAGCATCCCCACGAAACTCGTGACCACTTTGCCAACTTCAACTCTTCCCCCTTTTCTCGTATCGAACAGTCTCGACCCCTCCGGGTTCGACATTCTGTCCGGATCTGTCGTGAGTCAAGCTTCGACGATCACGACATCTGACCACGGGATGCCAATATCTGCCATAACAGTCCACGTAGCAACTTTGCCCCGGCGACTGAGTCATCGAATGTTCGCCGCAATTCCACGCAGCGGTGCCTGAATTGACTCGATATCCCGAGATGACATTGATGGTATCGTGATTTTGCTCGTTGCCCATGTCATAAGAATAAGCTCCTGAGTTGCAGGTTGACACATTCGGGCGTTCGGGAATAGGGTGTTTCCAGAATGTTCCCAACGTGATAGTCCATCACAGTCTCCGTTACAATATCATGCTGCGACGTTCAACTTATGCTTCAAGACTGACGTGGGCGGGCGAAAGCACAGCATTCTCGATTTGCTGGGTGTCTAGACAGCAATTGCCAACTTACCCACCCATCAACTTCGTAACGTCCAGAATCATCCAGCCTCCATCTTCTGAGGACTTTTCTAGTTTTGGGACCAACGGCAATGATTGCTGCTACTTGGGGATATGTCACGAGAAGCGACTGTTGCCTCAGTCTCCCTCGATTTTTGGCTCTTCCCATCGATCAGCATGGACATGACTCCCACCCTGCCACAAGTAGCAGCACAGTAGTTTGTGGAGGCCAACTCAACCTGCGGGAGGCCAAAGTGAGGGTGGAATATGCCTAACTTCTCCAAGGGATTTCCACAAAACGCAATCTTCTCAGTTCGTCGCACTACGCACACTCAAGGTCACTTATTGCATACTGTCTTGGCTCATCCCACCAGCCGCCTTCCGCATAGCCTTATGGCGTTCTCCTACCCGGTTCAAGTTGCGACCTCCTCGTTTTCAACCCGACCAAGGGCCTATTTGGGGACAGCGAAGAGGCCATGTTTTCGCTATGAGGAAGTTGGAGGATTCAGCTTCGCCGCTATGTGGTCTCGAACGTACTAGTCAGAACCAGCTAGTAGCTGACAGCTCCTGACTGTTGAATCACCGTCGACGTTGTGCAACAATGATAATTCGGCTGGGTCAAAGTGGTGATTTGGACATAGAAGTATTCGTCCAAAGGCCCTAGCCGTCCGCACAAAGCCTAGCAGACCCAATCTTCAGAGCCAATCCTTAATCTGAAGTTTCGGATCTGTTTTACCGACTTTCTCTATCTACGTTGCTCTATTAACCAGAGGCTGCTCATCTTGGAGGCTTGCTGCGGCTATGAGGACAGCCTGGCGTGAGGCTTACCCCTTCTTGAAGATTTCTGAGGGATATTTAGGGCTCAACGGACCCAACAGAAAGGCTGGACCATGGCCCCTTCTAATGCCGTCTCCGCACATAGCGCTGAATCCTTTCCAGACCTTCGAAGATAGCTCTGAAATCTGAGTGTCTCAAATGATCCTGGCGGCCGAGGCTTTCTTCCCCGTGATATCTACTTGGGCAGGAGAGTAGGATGCAGAGCATACTGGGAGCTGTTTGATTCGCGTCACGCAGCAGGGACAAGCTCTGTCACATCTTCCTCAGCAAATCCGCTTAACTACAACGCCAAGAAGCTCTCACGGTCTCGTCCAAGCAACATGGAAGCTCTCCCGTAAGATGACGCCGTCACGGAAAGATTATGTGGCTTCTGAACGTCCGAAGAAGCGAGCTCGGCGGTACCATTGATACATGTGATGCGTCCAGTGCAGTCTGGAACGCCGCCTTGCAGAAGTAGAAAGTTTCAACGATCGTACTCCCCATCTCAGGGGTAATTCTGATCCATCGGAGAAAACAGCACGGTGAGTAAACGGTGAAAGTGAAGACGACTCGGTGAGTTTGCGGAACCGTAACGAAAAGGCAAGCTACGGCTAATGTCGCGGGGCTTCCTGTGAGATCTTCCAGACGAAGAGCAGCCCTCCAAGCCGCCTCGACTACTCAGTCCTTCTGACATGCGAGCAGAGAGCTTCTCAGGCACTGTCGCGACGTGGACGAGAGGTCATCCAGCTGGTCGTGCCAAGTGGGTTTTCAGGCAGCCCACGTATCGAGGGGAGCATTGCCCTGGACTGCACGGATATATCGGCCATGCGTTTGGAAGATGGATCCTCAATAGCCGGACGACGGCGATGTTATCATCAAGAAGAACGAGGGTCGAGCCCTCAAGGAGAAACGACAACGAGCTCGTCTCGTTGGAACGCCGCAGCTGCAGGCGCGATGTCCCCCAAAGGAACGCACGACGTATCGACATTCGGGAATCATGCGCATTGCGAAAGTCGCTCGGGTCGAGAACGGACGTCTCGATTCCTGGCATCGGCAGGATACAGCTTTATACCATTAAATCGCTCTCCCGCATGGTGAAACGGGCAGTCTTGATGCCCCGAAAACACAGTTCAGGATTGGGAAGGTTTGTTGGAATCCTTCTCTGCTCAGATCTCGGCTGGAGGGTGCCGGAAGGAAGAGTTCGAGACTCACTGACAGTAAACGGTTTCGCTGCAGCGATTCCGATCCTATGTAGCGCGAAGAAACAGGGGCTGGATATTCACACAAGGCGGCAGTTTGATCCTGAAAGGCGGCATATCCTATCATGCCGAGGGCATCTCGCCTGAGCACAAGTCGCACGAGGAACATAATGCTGCGATTCACTCCATCATGCTAGCTGTAGAACTTCTTCTGGAACGATACATGTCTGCGTGTCGACTGGTACCGTACACTCCGATGATCTTGGACAGTTGGCCTGATCCATCCTCACAATTCTTTTCACGATAATACCACTTAGCATTGCACTGGCTCTCCATGAAAAGAAAGCAACAGAGAAATTCGCATGTATAACGCTAAACATCGTGTAATCCGACCTCTTTCCCCTCATTATCCGGGCCGTTTTCTCCAGTTCCTAGAGGGCAAGATATGCACGAACTAACCCCAGTGAGGGCTCAAGTTTGCCTCCACCCCTATGGCAGGTTAAGAAAGGCCATCCAAAGCTCAGGTGTGGAACACAGACTTTCTCCAACAACAAGGTAGGAAATCAATGCTCAACAACTACACCATCATGTCAAAGCAGCACAGACGGCAAGCCAAGCTTCACCCGGAAAACCCAACTCCCATCCAACGATCCACGTCCGTGATCTGTCTATTCAGAGCCCCCTCGAAAACACCCATATCGAACCTATCAAACAAGCATACAGCCGTATACCTCCACCTCGCCTCAAAGCTGAAAGCCGCACGTCCATATCGCCGCCACTTGTCACGTATCCAGTGTAGTCAAGTCAGTTTACCGCCGCCCTAAGGTTATGTCAATGTAAGCATCATAGTGAATAATAGCGAAAAGAACGCCTCGCCAGTTTTCGTCTGGAGGCGTCCATAAAAAGAATCAAGCTTCTTCTCGGCAAGTCTCCTTAGCCGGACGAGGAGCCACGAGTTCGTGGCGAGTGAAAAGAAGATGGTGGGAAAACACGCGGAGGCTAAACAACCATGCACATCGATATCTCACGCGGTTAAAAAGGGAGAATGGTGAAACGGCATCAGCCACCCGACAGTCAGCCCGTCTAAACCATCCAAACGTTGACAGAAAGCTCTATCCCTGTACGCCAGCTCGAAGGTGCTTAGACAATTAATAGCTTTTGGCCTCTAGCCCGTCCAAGCTCCCCAAGCTTCGGAAATATCAAAGCTCACAAGCGCAGAGGCGAAGGGAAGTACATGACAAAGATCTACGCGTTCTGGGCCACGGGAGCACCTTCGATCCTGACAGGTCGGGAGTTGGCTCCGATCTCAAGCTTCTGCTTCGCCCGTCCGTCCCATCCAGGGAACAACGACGACGACACACAGATGTTATAGATAGCTTCCCGCTTGCCTTCCCAAGGAAGCATGTTTCGATAGGGTGCTGACGTGAGGCGCTGAGTCACCACTGCGAAAAAAGACAGACGACGACGAAACTCAAGCCATGTCGTCTCTCTCTCTCCCGAGTTGACAAGCCTCAACATCCCAGGTTTTGCCTAACCCAGACATCGGTAACGAAGCCGGGATGCTCCCCCCCTCCCCCCTTGCCGTCCGACCGAGTACCTTACCACCACCTCCATCTCGAAGGGGGTCGGAACGGCAGATCTGCCATCCTTTCCCATTCCCTCCCATCCATCTTCCCTTCATTCGCGCAGCCGTTCTATTCTCTTTTCAGAATGTCCTTTTCCCACAGGCCTCAGTCATGGCAAATGAAGTGCTCGAGATATTTATATCACAAGACTAAGGTCGACAAGGTTAGCCCAACAACGCTTGCCGAAAGGAACGACTATGCCTGTCACTATGTAGTGTGTTTTGGAGGAAGGGATGCCTTGCTGTTGGGTTGAGTTTGCGGGGTCCTTCTTCGGCCGAAAACCTTGAAAGTCGGCTTCACCGTCAACGCTCACGTTCACCGAGCCAGAAAAGGATGGAGGAACTTTAGAGGCGGATTTCGAAAAGATGGGATTCTCATGTGCTAGGAATATCTTTTTCCGCTATCCAAGGTTCGAAGCCCGCTCACCGAGCCCACCCAACGAGTGTACGACTAGAAACTCAATCCCTCCTTTTCCATAGCCCGCTGCATCATGGGCCTTTTTCGAATGCAGTCGAGTTGCCTCACCCCCACCGGCGCAACCGATTCAAGTCCAGATCCAGTTTCCCGAGAACGCCAGAGTGAAATCAGAAGATGCCCACGGCCTGCCGGCCGGGTTTTCGCGCCATCTAATAATAGATTGTTGAAGAGAGAAAGAAGGGACACTTCTGGCCTTCAGACCGAGGCCGTAAAACCAAAGACAAAGGGAAACGAACGAAATCAGTTGAACCCCCCACCGTTCACCGTGGCCTATCGGTCGTTTTCCATACCCCGCATGACCCTTCGTTGCTGATGTGGTCGTTGCGCCCAATCTTCGTGGTATTCCGTTGAAAAAGGTAAAACAAAGCAGTGGTATTGATACTGAAAGAAGGAATCTGCTTTCCGGTTCTTCTGCTCGGCCGCCATTATGAATTACTTCTTCTTCTCGTCCGTAGAAAAAAGCAGCACAGACGGCGGCGCGCGAGCGGCAGTTGCTCATAGGGTGTAAGTCTGCATGTCCTGAAACATGTACATGTTGTCGGCGTAATCCATCGCCCCGGGATGGGCGGTCGGCATGCCCATGTGAGCGGAAGGGTCGAAAGCCAATGGCGGCGGCGGCGGAGCGGTAGCCGGGTGGTGGTGGTGTCGCGGCATCTGCTGCTGGTGTTGCGCCCTGGCCTGCGATCCTCGGAGCTTGAGGTACTCGGCGTGGAGGGCCGAGTATGCTTGGCTGAGGGAGTCGTTCTTGTTCTTCTGCTCGGAGAGCATGACTTCGAGATCCTTGATGCGCTGGTCCTTCCGCTCGCGGTATGCCCGTTGGGAGGCTCTGTTTTGTGCACGGCGGCGCTGCGCAGGAGGAAGGCATGTGTTAGTCGGGCTGTGCTTGAAAGCTTGTCTATTCCTCCAGGCTTGCGCGTGACGGCGAGTCCGCGGGGTTCTCCGGGGGAAAAGGAAAAAAAAGTCAAAAAAATGAACTCACCGAAAGGACTGAAGGAGGGGCATTCTTGTATCTGTTCTCACGCTTCCTCTTCGCTGGGGGCTTGGCTGCCGTGACAGCGGGCTTTTGGTCTGAGGAGGGTTGCGGTGATGCAGTATCGCGCGTCGAGCTCATGGGACTAGGGTAGATGTTGTGTTCTGTGCCATTGAAGTCGCCGACGAACCCCATATCAAACTGGGCTACGTGTTAGAGGACTGGAGACCATGAGGGCGAGCTTTATTGACTTACGGTTGACATGATGGGGCTTGGGGTCTGGGATGAGCTCGCAGTGTCGAGGTATTGCTCAGTCTCGTCGTATCCGTAAGGCGCCTCCAGCTCCAGAAACGCGTCAATGTCGTCCAACATGTTGAGTGGCAAAGGGTGCTCCATCTTGGTGGCAATTGGGCGTTTAAGACTTCGATATAGTTGACGGGAAGGCGAGGCAGTGTAGGAAGTCCACTGGCTGGTTGGACCTCGTATTTAATGTCCAAGAAGCTCCAATTCTAGACAAAGGTTGGGAAGAAGATATATGTGAAATCGAGGAAGTAGCACAACGTATGGCTCGACGTCTGGAAGATGCTGTGATGTGTAAGACGATCTAAGCTATGCCATGGTGATTTACAACGGGCTTGATGGAATTATATAAGGCGCGCGCGCATATGGATGCGCAAGATTCACCACCCACCGGTGGCAGGGAACAGGTATGGAGGGTCTACATCCACATATACATGTGCATGTGCGAAAGCTGTACGTCCTGTCTGGTTTCTCATCATGTATGTAAGCAGCCCTCTTCGTGGACGTTCTCTCAGGGCTGCGCCGTACATGGCGGCAACGCAACGATCCAATCGACCGTTAACCTATTGGACCCCAGATAGCATAGCGCTGCGTTGCTTAGGACGCCGCTCCCCCACCTCCTTGGTGACTGGCTGGAGTTCAAGGTTATGAGGTGGTGGGATAAGAAGCAAAAGAAGAATCGCCGCCTCCGCCGTTTTGGGCCCCGTCAAGAGCTTGTAGGGGCAGGGATTAATGATGCGGCAGGGATACCTATGTGTAGATGGAGAACGCTGCTGTCTGTGGTACATGCATGCTGCGCCAAGTCCCTGCCATAAACGGGCAATCATGTGACAAGGGCCCCCAGTTAGACGGAGCTATATCGTAGTAAGGTAGACGACGGGCAGAACCGCGAACGGTGCAGGAAGACGGAAGTGTTGATGGCTGGATGAGCCGATGCGGCCCCGTTAAGCTTTGGAGTCGTTGTCGGTGCATGATGCTGAGCCTTCTCGCCCACGTCGTCTAATGGGCTAGATGGGATTATTATTTCTGGCCAGCCATCATTTTCTCTGAATTTTGGCCAGTCAAAACTTCAGATGGTAGGTTACGAAAGCACCGCCGCAGTTGGATGAGTAGGATTAACGTTTCCACTTGTTGAAGATTGGATCATCCCAGGCCCAACATGGGGGATTTTCTTTAGATGGCCAAGTTTCGCGGTCTCGGCTCTTCGGCGAGGCAAATGTGATGAAATTTGTTTATTCCTTCTTTTGCTGCTGTATCGCTTCTTCGGTGTCAAGTAGTGTCCATAGTGTTGACTCGCGACTTCATCTGCCCTTATGACGTCCATCGTCGTCCAAGAGTTACCTGCGATGAGAAAACTGTGCCTCTTGGTATGACAGGACCCCAAATTATTGTCAGTATCCTGAAGACGGCGAGTGATTTGCTGTCAGTCGTTCGTGACTAGAGAAAGGGTGCAGGCGGGAGGGGTGTTGTTGCTGAGCGAGACAGTCGCAATCCCGCCTTTTTGGATTCGGTGACCAGCCCTCAAGCTTTGTTTTTGATAATCTTTTGACAGAAAATGGCGGAGCCCAATTGGGGTCTAAATGGGTGACGCAGCACGCCACTGGGTGTATGTGCATAACCGCAACCCACGCCTGCACGCCGTCTCTTCTCGCCTCCCCCGGCTGGGTTGAAGAATGAGATACCCAGAGCTTTAAACATGCTAGCGTAACAGACGGGAAGTACACAACATTAGATTGGATGGGGACCTTGCCGGTTGATTAGAAGGATGTCGGTTTGCTATTACAATATTGCCCTTGAGATTCCGGTTGCCCATCGCGCGCTTCGAGTTGAGCATGTAAGTCTGTTGGACTTGACTTAGAAGGCCGTATCAACCACAATGGCGACGCACATCATTCCGACGCCCTGGTTCACGACCTTGAATGTCACCGGGTCCCTTCGTACGAAGTATTTTACACTTGTGATGAATGCAGGACAGCGTAACGCTCTCTGCACCATCACAGGAGTGACAGGGGAACGTTGCCTTACCAGGCTGACCAGGCCCCGGCCCTGTGGCCCAAAGACATAACGCTCCGCGGTGCCAACAATAGAAGCGTCCACGAATCCTTTAGGTGAATACCGCGTGGTTTGGGAGGTGCCTTACGTCAAGACTTTCGTTGACAAAGCTTGGGCGCCGCTGTCGAGTGTCGTCAGGGGTTGTTTTCTTCAGGATACCTTCGGTAGCTTTGACGCGGCCATAGGCCGGAGGTGTGCTGAGAAGCCAGGATGATGGGGCTCGAGTGAGATCCTGGAAGCGAGCCCCAACTCAAAACTGACCAGCATCGGTCGAATTCGCAGCTTGATTCGCCAATTTGTGAAGGTTAACAGGATATGTCAAGGAACCTTTTGGTGGGAATGTTGCGACGCTGGCAGGCTGGATGGGTTTGTGCTTAATATTCTGAGACTTGTTCAGCTCGCCAGGTCCCTCGAGGTTCGGTCAAAATTCCGGAAAGAAACCATGGGATTGTCGATTCCCAAACTTCCAAGCTCTTGTGTCATCCAAATTTGGAGATAATTGGCGTGGACACGCGGAAGGCGATGTGGCCCAGGCTGCCGCGCGGGATTTCGCGATATCTCATCTGCCCGCCCGTTATCCGCAAGTCGCAGACCACTCTTTCTTTATCTCATGCAAGACGGGACGGGGTTCCATCAGATAAGCCGTAGCCTCATTCAGCAAGAAGAAGTCCATGCCGGGAGCCAAGATGGTTTCTTATTGCCCACACCAGAGCTCTGCGGGTGCCAAGAGAATTGATGTATTGTTGATCTGGATTGGCCATTATTCGATGTTTCCGAACGAGAGAGAATGAGAAAAATTTGTTACTGGAGCGGTAGTTATTGTCCAAGCCCAGCCGTTGTGGAAGTCCGCTGCACTAATGAACGGCCCTAAAGCGCGGGTTGCAACGTGCACCGTATCTTTGCGCCAATCGGCAACTGTTCCATCGCTCACAGAAGACTCGCCATTGCTATTGCCGGAAAATGTTCGGAGAAAGCGTTCTCAATAGTGCCTTTGGCAACCCTCGCCGGCTGTAAATGCGTCACATGGGCATCGAGGAGCATGTCGAAAATTATACAGCGACCGATTCTCCCGTAAGTTATGGCGCAAAGCAATGTACCAGTGCCGCTGGCTGTTCCTCCTGATGTACGAATAGGGGCGGACAATGTTCGGATAGGGCCGGTGATCAGCATTCCAGCTCCCGCCCCGGGCCCGAACCCACCGGCCGGAGCCCGCGCTCCGGGGGCGGAACTCCACCATGACAGTATTTCCGTTTGAGTCGCCCAGGAGCGGGATGTAATACCATATCCCCAATCAGCTTAGAACAGCAATTATAGTTTGTGACAGTCTTGTCTCGCCGATTGATTGAGTCGGTGTCAGCCGGCCGTCTTTTTTCCACACAGCCATAGTTTTCGTGATACGTCGCGGCCGCCGCTGCGCGAAGGAGGCTAAGGAGAGATTTTGCCCCCAATGTGCAATACCGCTGTAGGTTGATTTCAGTCCTTCCAGGGTGCTGATCTAATCTGTCAGCATGGATCTCGCTCCCCATGTTGCTCTGATACCGGGCGTTGGGCCCCAGTCCGAAAACATGGTACTCAAAGCAGCAGCAGGTGGCATTAGGACGGCCGAGACGCCGCTAGCGAGGTGGAACTCCACGTGAAATATCGGAGCCGAGTTTGGACTGGGCGATCGCCGTGGAAGACTGCACGTTCAAAAGTTGCCGTCAATACTGATCGCGGTCAGTGTTGTCTGATTCATGGCTTGCAATCGCCTCCCGACTCTGTGAAGCCATATCTAAGTTGGCAAGTCTCTTTGCCGAGAGCTCGTTCTGGAGAAACCAGGTAGAGACAGCGATGCGAAAGGCCAAGAGGTTTAGTGGCCTGGCAAATCTGACAGACCGCGGATTTAAGCTTGAATGCACATTTGGGCTGTTGCAACTGAACCCGCGGACGGGTGATACCCATCGCAAGTGAAGTGGATATGTACCGGAGAGAGTTCCCGAAATTCCGCCAGAGACCAATACTGAAATCGAAGTTTGGTTGCGGTCCATCAATACATGCGAAGTCAACGATGCTTTGGTCCCGAGCAAGCCCCGAGCGACATGTTGTGCCACGTGAACATTAACAATGAGGCCACTTCCATGTGTGACGCAGATACAGCGTATCAGTCTTCATACAGGCGGAGGGTAGAGTCTTCCGACCCTTGATATGTTGTACGACGCGTTTGGAGGACATGTCGTCGGTTAGGAAAAGCGCTTTTTCCAGAAATCTCATCAAGAGCTGCAAGCTGTCCACGGCAGTGTGTTTGGAAGAACGGCATCCGCAAATGCCTCGGCTAAGTCTTTGAAGTGAAGGCCGACTGACATCGCCCCGAGGCGATTTGGAATGTGCGTTACACATCTCCAGAGGATGGGGATTTTGCTGCCTAGGGCACGATCTGCAGAGATCGGAGTATTCAAAGATTTGCGGTACGAGTAAAACCAGTACTATCCCATGCAAGTCGTGCAATCTCCGGGGTTGTCCACGTCTCAAGCTTGACGGTAACGAATACCCTCACCGTTTCGGGCGGATAGGGGATTCAACTTGCCGAGAACTCGACGAGGTTCCATCACTAGGCACAAGCAATTGGTTTTCCTTGGTGAACACCATCTCCAGCTAGTTGAGCTGTAGCCGTCCGCTGACGTCTCGTAGGGCCAGCCAGGCTTGTCCCCGCAAGAGCTCAGCTATTTTCCGAAAAGGGTAATTTTTGCTGAGCCCCACGGCTGACATGCCGGGGTGAGCATGCAGGCATGGCATAGGAGGCTGGGCCCATCGAGCAGTGTGCGTCCGCTCATTCTATGACTACCTAGTAGGCACGCAACGGCAGTAAACGTTTGGATTCCGCTTGGATGTGGGAAGCGACTCCGGCTGAATGGTGGCGATGGTGCACATTGACGTCTGCGAAGTCATGGGCTACATCGTAACCAATCCGCCCTTGACAGGCCGAGACTGACTGTCCTGCATACGCCCTGTGACGAGGGAACGCACCTCTTAGGACAGTAACTGCAGCGTCTGCGGAACTCGTGCTCTTTGAAGTTTATGCGAGTATGGTGATATTGCATTGTCAGGGCTGACACTGGAATAGAGGCCTATTGGCTCCGCTCATTGCTCAGGCGGTGGCTCTAACAAATACGGTAGTTTTCCTTCGGTGTATCCCTGGTCAAGCATCTTTCGGCTTTCCTATGAGACAAGTGCTCGAAAATTGTTTTCGGTCCAAATCATACCCTTCTATTGCGAATTAGTCTCCGAAGGTGGATGCTCGCAAAAGAGGTGACTTTTTCGCAGGACGTCTTCAGTTTCTAGCCCTATGCAGGTGCTTGGTGGCGTGAGAGAGTTTCTGTGCCATCGCATACCCAATCTCGTTGCAAGGTTGGGGTCCCAGCAATCTCGTGTGTAATTTGAAGTTGTGGGATGCGCGGAAACCAGCCAGTGTGGAAGAGTTCTCACAGCTTCTGCAAGCCAGCCTCAGCCTCAGTCACGCCAGGTTCGAAACCGATCTTCTTGCTCATCTCAATGGCTTGTTGAAAGCGTTTTCGTGCGACATCCTTCTTTCCCAACATAGCAGCAATGTCGGCCATGTTTGTCAAGGCAACAGCACAAGCCTCGTCACATTCTTCCGTACGCTCGTCGCCCTTCACATCCTTTGAGTGTGAGTAAGCATTGCTAGCCCAGTTTTTAGCTGCCTCGAGCAATCCTGCGCGATCTGTCGGCACATCCAGGTTGGAAAGTGCGTCAGAGGTAGAAGGGGCTCCAGGAATGGGATCGACAGGTGTCGTTGTGGGATGCGTAGCAAAGGCTACAGCTAGATTATTCACTAGAAAGATGTCAGCCACATGGCGATATGCTTAGGATAGCCAAACGCAACGCTGAGGCCACATACTGATAGTAACTCGATGACAAGGATCGGCGCAAAGACGCAAGGCGTGAAAAAAGAGGGGCACTGCCAGATGAGGTTGATGTTTGGACGAGTAGTGATCGGCCAGGGCTGAACCAGAGTTAGTAAAATGGCCTTCAAGAAGCAAAGCTTAACGAGAGGACGAGAATTGAACTGACATTCCATCGCCCCGCCAATCTCTTCTGGGCTCATCCAAGGCCCTTCGTCCTTCTTGACACCCTCCTTGTGGCGGCGTCTTGCCTCTGACAACGCAGTTTCGACGGCCCACGTCAACCGCGCCAAGGCATTTTCTGGCTCCAAGACGTGTTCGTCAGAGTACAGCGCACCCAGTTTGGTACTTGTGCCGACAGCCTTCGCAAGTAGCCTTGTGCGCTTGCGCCACAAGTTCTCCGGTGGCTCCTCATCCCCGTCCGAGGCGACAGTGGGACGTTGATCCTCTGATAGTACCTTGACAGCAGGCGGCTTGCCCGACTTATCAACCGTGCCGTCGGCGACGGACTTTTCCAGCCACTCAACCCACTTGATACAATCTTGCAGGACAGAGTTGAGAACCAAAATAGCACCTTGGTAGTTCCCAATTTTCTCCAACCAGGCGGCCGTCTGAATTCTGATGCCAAGCACGTCGTCGGAAAACGGGTCCAATTGGAGTTCGTTGCAGATCTCCAGCGCTTGTTTGTAGTACTTCCTCGCTAGATTCGCGTCGGGGCTGATGTTTGTGTAGTATAGTGCTCTTCGAAGGGCTTTCGCAACTGGCTTCGGGTACTTGGTGAATTGGCGGGCCTGGAAGTAGTCGAAATAAACCTTCACGATGTATATCGCAACACCAGCTAGGCCAGCTAGGCTGAAGAGCAAACACGTCAGTGCTGGGGTCAAGCCTATAAAGCTTAAGAACGTACATCGTCAATGCAAGTATAAGCTCCTCTGGGCTTTCTTTGAACATCTTCTTCATTCCTCGCGGTGTTAAGGCGTTCGCGAGACCCCGAATAGATAGAGCTCGCCGGAAGAATGATGCGAACGTAGGAGGCGGAGGTGGCGGAGGGGTCGAGTTCTGATTCTTCGGCGCATTTCTGGGTGGTCTGGCCGTGCTATTCTGTCTCAATTGAGTGCTTCTGTGGTTCGTCGCGCTTGAAGGAACGCTGGCTCGCAGAATCACCGAGGGTGCCGTGGGCGCCCTCATCGCCCGGTGAAGACACAGGCGATCGATAGCGCGCCACGCCGTGATGCGCGCGGCCGCCATTGTCGTATCGCTTCCTAGTCTGTACTGTTTGTGAAGGTTGTATGTCGGATAGGTAGAGTGCGAAGAGTGAATGGTACGATGCGAAGTGCGACAGGAAGATGGAGTCGAATGACGTACAGACCTGAAAAATCAACGACCAGAGCAATCATTTCGCAGGGGCCTCGAGCTCTTGCTGGTGTGGATCCATTAACTTTTCGCACAGCCAATGGGACATGCTTATTTTCTCCGAGGCAGTCCCCCCACCAAGGTGGTGTCGGATCGTGGGGAAGCTCCTTCGGCATCAGAGGGGCAAATGGCGACCTTCTTCCCCCCGACATCATCATTTGCCTAAATAAAACCAAGCTGTCCACAACACTTGCAGATTATTCTGTGCCCCGACCATATCACCAAGAATATCCCTACTGTTTTCGCACGCATTCACTCACAAAATGGCTGGAAAGTTTGAGCCTAAGAACCCGGTCGAATTGGCACCGCCCAAGGACGACCCCATCACCCTCGAGGAGTTGGCCAAGGCTGATGGTGAGTGACATTCCCTTGCTAAAAGTCCTCCATTATACTGTATAGGTGTTCTGGGTGATGACACGCGATGTGAATTATTGCGGCTGTGAGCTATGGGCGGACGACAGACCGCTTCCTTCACGACGCTGCGTCTGCAGGTTCACAGATTCGTCTTGGTTACCTGTTTATTTAAAAACTCAAACAGAAAGTTCATATATCTTCGTATTTGCGCCGAATCACTTACAGAAATTTGTTTCGTCGAGCTGTTTATCCCAGATTGAGGGTCACGTCGCGCATATCAGAAGTCCTGGTTACCCTTTGCCGTACTGATTTGAGACTCCAATAGGCTCGGACCCCAACGGCAAGACATACGTCGCGATCAAGGTGAGCTCATGATCAATTTTCATGACAAGAACATGTACTTATTTTACTCTAGGGTATCGTTTACGACGTTACCGGAAACAAGGCGTACCAAGCAGGCGGATCATACAACGGCAAGTGCAATTTGAATCGGAGTTCGACTCGATATTAACATTCCTCCAGTTTTCGCCGGAAAGGACGCTTCCCGCGCTCTGGGAAAGACCTCCACGAAGCCTGAGGACGTCAGTGCTGACTGGTCAGACCTGACCGACAAGGAGAAGGGCGTGTTGAACGACTGGATTACCTTCTTCTCTAAGCGCTACAACGTAGTCGGCCGCGTCGCCGGAGCTACCAACACGGAATGAAAGATAAGTGACGGGGCAGAAACGACTCGATCCAAAACTGTGAGGAAACAAATGGTGGGGAGGTCCAAGATATCCTTCGTTTGGGCGTGGGACGCTCTGATGAGCGAGTGTAAACGTAGCCACGTCCTCAACCCAATCACACACCTGTGGCTCTATTTCAACACCAGAAAGGTTTTTGGCGTCGTTGACTCGTCGTTCCCATTCGTGACTATTCTCTCACCCCTCAGTTTCTCCGCCCGCGGCGTGGGGAAGAACTGATCTTGATCCCTCGGTCACCACCATGCGGTCCGACGTCGCATTCTCCTCCCTTCAGCTGGTCGTGCATGCGAAAGCCCTTGAACGCCAAAGCTTATTCGACGACAGACCCATCGCCTGTGGGCTTCTCTCAACACGTCCGTTCGTGCACAGCAGCTGTCGTTCATATGCAATGCCACTGTTGCTGTCTGACCCCCCACTCTAACGTGCACTCAGGCTTGAGGGGTCTCGTGTTTGACAAGCTGGGGGTTCAGCCTTTCCTCCCATCCCTGGAGCACTTGGAACAGGAGCTCCTCAATATCAAGCCCTAATGACTCAGGAAGCGGCAACAGACATGAGCCACCCGGCCGGCGGATTGCTGGGCACTTCGTGGTGTCGGGCGTGGTAACAAATGACGTGTCTTGGACTCGAAGCTTACGCAGTTTATTGTCCCAGAAACATCATCTCGCATCTCAGCTAGGGGAACCCCTTTTTTCTCTCCTCTCATTGTCTCCTCATCTGCAGGATACACGCTTTCTTGCACCAGGGAGCCCGTCCCAGTGGAGCCAACCCAACCGCTTGTCATACAACAGCGTGTGGTCGCAGCTGCATGCGCCCGTGTCGCCAGCTTCACGCAGGAAGGCTGTTTCCACCATTGGCATGAACACCTCAGATTCTGAATGTCGGGGATAAACCATCACCCTACCTGTCCGTTAGTTTATGGTTCTGTATGCATGCATACCTTCCGTTGGGGAGTTGGTAATGCCTTTAGTTGGGCTCAACTATACCCTCTCCCCGGCCCGAGGGCGATTTGAAGGGTATCGGGATTCCTGATGACCTTGGTGACATTATTGTGAGCGAACAGACAGAATATCTGGAAAGAGATCACTTACAGCTGCAGTCCATAGCAAAGTTCACAGTCCATGCTCCGAAGGCGTTCTTCAATTTATCCGATCTGTGGCTTCTTGCCCTAAGGGCTACATGTCAAATTTCTGGTAGTGTAGCACAGAACACAGTGGGAGCCTCATATACAGCTCTCCTGTCATCGAGTCTGGCGGCATATCATTGAACGAGATGTTATTCAACGGGCGTCCCCAAGTATGTATGTGACAGCGCCATCCCCGTTCTAGACTCCTATGCCTGATCACATCTCGGAAACCAAATACTACGAACGGCAGTAGACTCGGAGAATCATCTGGACCACAAGTCAATGTATTCTCGAGGTCGACTCTTTTCTCACGTCACTCCGTGCCAGGTTCGCCGCGCATTTGCATACGTATGTACGAAGTGGATGATGTCTACGGGGAGAATCGAGATACATGTACCACTGCATCTTCAGGCCGCCAATCCCGCCATCCTCCTTCCCTCCCTCCCCCCTTGTTTTCCCTCTAAACCAAGGCAGAAGAAGTGGCACAAAGCCCGACCCAAGGGGCGGAGATATCTGAGACCCGATGTGTGTATATGTAGAAGTGAACACGACGTCAATCAAATCAAGCCATCCCGTCTCGATGCAAATTAATCCCGAAGAAAAAAACGAACCCCCACCAAACTAAATTAGAAAAAAACAATTTTGAACATCGTCAACCTCCCGAACATTCTTGTGCGTTGTGTGTACGCGAGCATGTGAAGGGCTCGATCAACCCAACCGCCCCTTACCCGACGCGTCATCCTAGTTGCTCAACCTTTTTTTGTAAACGACAGCGAACCGAACGATAATGACATGAATCCTTCCTCGAAATACGTTTTCCGGCTTCCGAAAGTTGGCGGCGACGGCGGTGGCTGCTGATCCCCCAACTTCAACCGCGACGGCGCTGGCCACCGCCGACGTACTCTTGCCTCCCGAAACCGGCGGCGACATGCTGGTGCCCTTGCGGGGACTGCCACGCCGAGAGACAGTTATCGCACGGGGTGCTCTGCTGCCATGAGTTGCGGAGAACCTGGACGCTGAAGCATTGGTGGTTCGGGTCGTTGCGGGCGAAGTGGCAGTAGGACTTCAGCCGGACGATGGAGTGGCTGCAGGTGAAGAGGAATTCCTCGAAGTCGCACATTTTGGGCAATGATCGAATCGACTTGGACTCGGTTGGAGGAATGGATGGTACTGGAGTGGTTCTTGATACTTTCGATCGAGCTATCATGGCAGGTTAGCTACCGTCAACATAACTTGAAGGTGACTTACACCAGAGACTGGTTCTTGTGATAGCTCTTCAAGGTTTAATCTTTTGTTTGCGTTTGAAAGATAGCTATTCTGGTCCTGATATTGGGATGAACCTCGATTCAAGGCGTACAGTTGCAAGTCGACAAGTGAATATTTAAAGGGTATGTCTCAGAAACTTGTTTCCTGGAACGCCTGAGAAATGTGATCTTTTATATATACGAAGCTCCACCATTTTCCAGGCCTTTCAACATCACATTAGACCATCACCGTCGTCAAATAGCCGTTTACGTCCAGCTGCATTTGATGATGCCTCAAGGCCGGACACACAGTGTGCCCTAGTGACATGAGATGATTGATTGCTGGCTGGTATCATATGCAGGCTGAGCATGTCGAGGGGCGAGGTCACCGATTCATTAATCACCCTGCTCAAGCCCCAACAGCTACCCTACGTAGATTAGTTTCGACCAAGCCGGGTAGCTGATCATGCAGATTGGATAGAGGCGTCTAGGTCTTTTCAGAAAAAGGCGTTGAACGAGGACGCAGCAGCTACACGGTCCCAATGAACTGGATACCTTGGGAGTTCTGGTCTGCCGGGTTTGGTCTGATTAGCGTCATACTTGGACCGCCAGCTTGTGTAAGGCATGCGCAAAGATGTGAAATACTTATGATCGAATGGCGTCCAAAGCACAGTCGGTCCCTCCTGGACGGCTTCCCTTCTGGACGGCATCCCTCCTGAGGTCAGATTCTCCTCAAGAACCTCACAACTGTATACCTCAGGATGGGCCCCATCTTGTTTCCTAGGTGCGTCTTGCTCATGCAGAAAGCATATCGAATTCCTTGTCGACATCTTAGCGTTGAGGCAAACACTTCTCGACGGCCCCGTGCGGTTCCTTAAGAGGAAGGCTCTTCAAGCTACAGAGGTTTCGGCCGAAGGTGCTAAGTATTCTGATTTCGATCGAATCTTGGACTCCGGTCTCGATTCTCCTCGTATTGGGGCTCGTCTGGGTTTACTGCAGTGTGACATGAGAGGGGAACGTCAAGTACCTGTCTAGAGTGTGGAGCGTGCAACCAACAGCACCCAATCAGCCAAGCCTGCCATTTTGAATTAAGTCAGTTGCATCTTTGCGGAGCGGCCCGATAGGCGGTTGATGAGCAAGCTGAGATGTCGGCTGTTGCCAAGAAGCAGAAGCCGGACAGGTCGATTCCGCCCTCGACGATGCTGGAAACATGGACAAATGATGTGCGGATGCCATCCTATTGGAGAAGGCGAGGATGAAGTGCCCCATCCGTTAGGGATTGGAGCGCCTACTTATCGTAGGGCAAGCGCATCGAGGTATGCGTAGAAGCAGAGTAGTTGCACTCGTCATCCGGTGAAACCGGGGGACAAGTGCCCACCTTCCTCGTCTGGGCTACCCGAAAGGACGACGTTCAAAATCATGCAGGCATCCCTCCGGAGTTTGGCGTACGCCAGGAGCGCAATTTGGTGCCGTTGGGCGGTGCAGGTCATGGATCGGAAGCAGGTCTGGACCCCCCGCGATGAGTTTGGCGGTCTTAAGTGGGGGGACAACGCCGTCGGGAGACAACAGTCTCGAAAAGCAAGAAAAAGTGATAGATCACAATGGGGGAACCGGAGAGCACTCTGTAAAGTTGACCAAATGCACGCTGTTTCTGAGCTGAGAGGAAAGACGAGGATACTGTGCAGAATAACGAAAACCGGATGAGAAGACTCTTCTCGCAAACATCTCCACTGGCCATCAACAAGCTGAAAGGGGCAAATTGCGCGAGACTTTGACGATTATTTTTCGAGGTGCTGAATGCCGTTGAGTGCGCATATGTGATATGGGGTAACGCGCACTTGCGCGCAAACCCGGGAGAAGTGGAAGCTCTCGTTCGCAAATGTGCTCCGCGCAGCTGCTCGGATGAGTGTGAGGGGCCTCGTTGTTGAATTCTCCAACTCTTTCCCGGCGGAATACGACTCCTCTGCGACCTGTTCGATGTCCTGCTGGTTCGGCCTCGCTTGTGGAGCTGCATTATGGAGGCAAGTGGTGACATATGTTGCTACCGTCACCAGTGACATTTCCGATGTTCCTTCTTTCGCTATTGTTACGTACTGCTGCTAAGTTGGTGCTGATGCCGACGAGGTAGGAGTCTCGAGTACTCGATCTCATTCTTAGAAGCTTTCTCTTTTTATGATTTGATCGTTCTCCATTCTCTTCCGAAAAAGAGGTCTGACGACTGGGTTCCTCACGGTCTCCAGACGCTGATATTAATGTTGGTGATCTTGCCCTCAAAGCTAAGGTAGCGCAACGACATTCTTCACAGGAAGCTCTGGGGTTCTAGACTATTGGGGAAAATCAGCTCATGTTGTACAATTGCACACGGCAAAACTTTCCAATACCAGTCAGCCTCGACTGATGATCTCGTGAATGTATGTAGATGTTGCTGTTCCCTATTCTCAGTCCTCGCAGAGTGGCTTCGCGCTGAGAGTGGGAGACTGCAATGTGTATGGTGTGTTAGCGATGGATCGTTAATAACTTAATCAATCGATCATGTTGTAGCAATTTCGGACATCCCACTGGATGTTTGACTCTTCGCTTTGCAAGTGTTTTGTGATAAAAGCAAGTTACACTCAATCCACTGGTAGGTCGTAGTAGCGTGAGGCAAAGTGGAAAAACGAGAGGGATGGCGAACCATCTCGCATAATAATCAAGCAGTAATTATTAGATAAATCGAACTCGCGCTAAATCGAAAGCGGACAGACAGACCTCCGGAAGAGCTATTGATCCAGGGCGAGTTCCTCTACCCGGGCGCACGGCGGGGATTTCTGTCGCTTGATGACTAAAGGCAGTACCCAATATGGCTTAGACTGAGACGTATCACCAAATGAGAACCACAATGGCCAAGAAGCAGAAGTTAGGCAACCAGAGGGACAAGGCGACCGGCTGCCTAGCTGCACACCGAAAAGACAGGGCGGACGACAGACAGACTGCGCCCCTCGTGGTGCGTTGCTCATCCTCATCCCTCCTCACTTGCCGCCATTTCTCGCTCGCCCCGGATGATTACAATCTCTCAACTTCCCCCGTCCATGTTCTGTTCGCCTGATTCATCTCGTCGCTCTTCTTCTATTTCGTCCATTGTCTTCCTGCGAATTCGCCGCACGACTGTATCGCCATCTTCCTCGCCCAGCCACCCTTGTCTTCCCTCTGAGTGAGTGCCTGATCTTGCGCCTCCGTCCATTTCCGGCTCCGAACGACCCACCACGGACCGGTAATTAATTACCTTAAACCACATCAAAAAACCTACCCTTGAACTCGGTCGACCGGCCTTCCGTTTTGCCTCGCCGCACCGTCCGTGAGCTCTCTCGATCTCGGTCGCGCCGACTTCAGGCTTCTCGGTGACAATCGACTGCTGCCTGTTGCGACTAGGCCCGAGTCCGAGTCGACTGCCTAATTAGCACCAGGACACGGATACGTCCGCTTTGGATAAACCGAGTACTCGCTCCCACAGTAATCCAAGGTTGGTGCCCTTGTTTCTTTGCCCCATCGCGCATATCTCTTCATCCATATTCAAGTGACATCGAGCCAGTGTTCGTTGGTCATGTTGATTTTCAGATGAAATCCGAAGTGCAATATCATTTGGACCGCAGACCTGCTCTCACGTCCCGGGTCACATTCCTTCGCAGACCTGTGTAGCTATACAAACATTTAATGTCAAGAACCCAACTAACTCCCGGCCTCATCAGTAGAACATGAACATGTATAGGGGACAACAAGAAGGCTCAGTATGTGACACCCGCGACGCTTTGGATCTTGTCTTTCTCCATCTCGTTCGAAATATACAGTCGAAGGACATGGAGATTTAGCCGACGGACATCAGTACCGGATGTTCAACCATTAGCAGCGCTAATTCTCATGAATAGTCACACCCAACCTCTGACATCTCGGGGCACTCCCCTGCTGATTCGATTGAGCTTTCCCCTACCGAGATGTCGAGACCGATGGGGATGGAGCACCTTATGAAATCGCAATTCCCGTTCGATGTGGCTAGCGTAGCAGGCGCCCGCCCCTCGAACAACATTCCGGAGCCGTACAGTTTGAGGAATTTCTATGCCAATGATGAAGGGCCATGGAATGGCCTTAAAACCGTGCCCCAACCAGGATATGGCATCAATAGCGTGGAAAACCGACGCAACCACTCTGCGTTCAGCGGATGGAGGAGTACCGGGGCCCCTTCCGATTGCGGTACACAACCTCTACAATACCAACCCTCTGACTCTGGCTATGAGAGCAGGGCAAAGCAAAGCGTCGATGACAGGTCTGTCTACGATGAAAACCAGGATACCCAAAGTCTCACAGGGCACGTGTTTGACTTCAATCCGTTCCTGACTACGCCCGGATTCGCTCGCGATACCCCTATGCAGCCATGGCATACTGCAACGCCTGCACCAGTGCAAAATGTCGCCGCCGAAAAGCAACTGGTTTGCCCTGACTGCCATGCTCCCTGTAAGACCAGGTCTGAGCTGAAGTAAGTGTTTCCCCTCATCTGGTACTACACATATGTCATCCTCTTGACTTATGCGGTTTTCGTTATTCTCTTCGCGTTTCTTCGTCACCATATCTTACCTCCATCTCTTGTCATATTCAGTATATACTAACGCCTGATCAGCAAACACTCCCAGCGTCACCGCAAGGCACACAAGTGTGATGTTGAGGGGTGCTCCCGCAAGGAAGGCTTCGGCACGCTCAACGATCTTGAACGCCACAAAACCAGCTGCCACCCCAATCTGCCCAGTTCAGTTCCGCGTTACAAGTGCAACATTGGCCAGTGTCATACTAAAGACAAAATCTGGCCCAGAGCCGACAACTTCCGCCAGCATCTGAAGCGCGTACACCAAAGAGCAGTGCAACCCGATGATGACCTCAGCGGCTTCATCTACCAAGACCAGTATGAGCTACCAAATCCCCCATCTTCTTGGTCTGAACACAGCTAACAGATTTCGCAGATCGCAGAAGCCCACAGAGGCTCTGCGTACGATACAGGAAGACCTCGAAGGGGTGGGGTTCGACCTTTTCAGCTATGTTTCGGACCCCTTGGCCGACGAACTCAACTCATCTGGGGAGCCGATGGAGGACCTCGACGAGCTCGTTCTTGATCCCAACTTGACCAATGTCGAGGGCCCGCACAACATGCCCACGATTCAGACCGAATACGTTCAGCCGAAGGAGATCTCCAGACCAGCATCCGTGTTGAAGCCTATCTCGATGCCACGCACAGAACTTCGTGGATCGCGAGCGGTTCAGCCCCAGATCACTGTCGATCTGACCAAGTCTCTCGAGACGCCACCAAGCCCACAGGAACTCCGCAAGAAATACGTCGCGGATGACATGGATTGCGAATTCAAGGCCTCGCCGTCTGGCGACTCTAGCAGCAGCAAGACCAGCCAGGAAGAGGCATCCTCTCAGGGATCGTCCATTTCCATCGACGACATCGACGAAACAGGCGCACTCAAACTCCTCGAAAAGTTCCCCCACCTTTTCGAGAAGCTCATGAAGGCCCAATCAATCGCGGCACCGTCCACAGCTGAGAAGCCCCCTCCCCCGCCATCGACCGCCGCCTACCACGAATGCCCTCGACAAGGTTGTTCAAAGCTCTTCATGCGCAGATGCGAGCTCAAGAAGCACATGAAACGCCACGACAAGCCCTATGGCTGCACCTTCACCGGCTGCGCCAAGAAGTTCGGCTCCAAAAACGACTGGAAGCGCCACGAGAACTCCCAACACTTCCAAACTGAGGTCTGGAAATGCGATGAACGCCGCACCACCGCCGCCGACGAGGACGCCACAGTGTCTTCGTCAACAGCAACAGCCTGCGGCAAGGTCTGCAACCGCCGTGAGACCTTTCGCTCCCATCTCCTGAAGGAGCACAGCGTAGTCGACGCCCAGAAGGTCGACAAGGCCCTCGATAGGTGCCGCATAGGCCGCAACCACGAGGCGCGCTTCTGGTGCGGCTTCTGCAAAAAGACCGTCGAGGTCACGAAGAAGGGCGCCAACGCGTGGGTGGAACGCTTCAACCACATCGACAACCACTACACCGGCCGCGACGGCGCCGGCAAGAGGGACATCTCGGAGTGGATGAACGTCGACCCCGAGCTGCCCGAGATGGACTTCACGGGCTCGGTCGACGACTCCAGTGACGGCGAGTCGGCCGACGAGGCCGCCGTCGCCCCTCGACAGACTGCCATGTCTTCGAGGAAGAGGAGCGCGGAGGATGTCGATGACGGAGGAAGGGGCCACAAGCGCTCCAGACCGGAGACTCGTGTCATGTGGACTTGCGTAAGTATTTCCTTCTCCTTGGGTCTTGTTTTACTTGTGCTAACGGTCCTTCTTAGTGCGGTTGTAGCAGAGCGGTTGCTCCCGTCAAGTTGCACGACGCGTGCGTCGACTGTTCGCACAGGCGATGCGACGACTGTGAGAGAGAGGAAGTCACAGTGCATTGAACAACAAGCTTGAAGGTTGGAGTAATAGACTACTGCGATGATATCCCCTTGAGGTTTCCTACTTTGTATCTTTCTTTACGACGGGTATGATATAACGACATTGGATACGCCGAGGACGGCGACGGAACAAGAGAATAGCAATGGAACAGGCGGAATCCAAAAACATGAATCAAAATCAACAATACCTGGGCATCATGTTGCCCCCCCTTGGTCGGATTGGTTTCACTACAGAATGTGGAAAGACTTATGTTCTGATATTTCCCAATATTCCCGATATACTACTACTTTTTACTCCCTACCTTAGATGAAAACAACCCGCCTCTGTCCAGCTTTGTTCCCTGATATTCCCAATATTACCGATACACTGCCTCTTCTTACTCTCCACCTTCGATGGACGCGCGCCGGACGAGGCCTGTTCTCTCTTCTTCGTTATCCATCATGATTAGATGATCAGATACAACATCAAGGTATCATTCAAAGCTCGCACATGCGATGACGCGACGCGGGGGGGGGGGGGGGGGGGGGGGGGGGGGGGGGGGGGGGGGGGGGGGGGGGGGGGGGG